>NC_137560.1:14646726-14789226 GCF_963082525.1 Nesoenas mayeri
TACCAAAAGTACAAAGGGAAGAAATCAATTCTGTGCTAAATCCACATCTTTAAGAGGAGGAAGGGGTACTGGTAACCTTCGCCAATGGCAAGGAGATACAAAGGTGCGTGCAGCCCACACGTGGTCCATGGTGGAGGAGCAGGGGAAGCACGAGTGTTTGTTGCGTTGACACCATGAAGCTGTGGCCTGACCGAGGGCTTCTCACGCTGCTTGCAAGGCCCGTAGCTCAGGCCAGATGTTTTGCCGAAGCAACTTGATTAATAGTTGGACACATCAAAAGTGGGAGATTAGCATCTCTGTAATTTAAAGTATTTTCCTCCCTCTTCTCCCCCGAGTATACTGATGTTCAAGGCTGCAAAAAAGTGCCTATATAGTCTTGCCTTTTAAGTCAAAAGCATATGAGAAGGACTGGTTTAGATATTTCTAGATGCCCAGTTTGGTGTATGGTATATAACCGTGGGTACATCACACTACCTTAGCTGTTCCATATGGACATATTATGCCCATTTTGTGAGTAAGCGTCTGTGGAGCTGCTCTCACACAGATTCTTATTACTGCTTGTTGGAGTCAGAATTCTATACTCTTGTCTTCCAAACCCGCGTTTCATCCAGGAAGCCCTTGAAGGCTTGCGAGACCATCACCTTTGCATATTTTGTCTGAAAAGTCTTAGCGCGTAGTTCCGTGTGCCAAAAGCCACATACTATGTTTTCCTAAAAATTACGTTCAAGTTGCCAAAAAAATTGGTGGGAACTTGCAATTTCCGAGTTACAAGTTCACACGCCAACTGCGAAAGGAGAAAAGCCGACGTGCGAGGTTTTGCAGAACCCTTGATGTCTCCTTTCCGGCTGAGCTCTCATCTGGGCTCCCACCGGTTCGCGTGTGCCGGCACCAGGGCTGGCGGCTCCTTCTGTGGGTGGGCAGCCGCGAGGCGCAGGCGAACGGCAAGGGGAAGAGAAGAAGAGGGAAACCGAGATACAAACTCGGGCTTGTGGAAACATTTCAGCCGTTCCTTGGCAGGTGGGGAATGGGGCTAGTTTGGTCTTTGGAAAAATACAGGTTGGGCAAAGAGAAAGGAGCGGATCACTAGTGGAACGGGTGGTTGGTTGTGAAAAGTTCTGTCTATCTCTGTATTTAATAAACCTTCAGGCAACAGCTATAACAGATCCCTTTGCTGCTGCCCATGCTCCCTTGCCAGTTACATAAAATAAGTTTTGCACATCTTAGTTTTACATGCTTAAAACATTCTAGGATTTAACTTTTTTATTTCATTTTTAAAGTCTTCAGCGGTTGCATGTTTGACATGGTTTTGTTATCCTAGATGTTATGTTATGATCTGGCACACGGAGCATTAATTCCTTTATCAGCTCTATTTCCTCTGCAGTTGTTCATTTAATTGAGCTCCTCTGTGTATTTTACAAAACAAGATGCATTCATTACAACTTGCAGACCTCAGATAGTATTGTAACATGTTTCAGAAAAATAGCACTTTTGTAGATAGTTGTGGAAGTTGGGTGTTTGGTTTATTTTTCAGATGATGGGAGGAAGCAGTAGCAGAATTCTTGCATGCATAATCAGTAGGAACTTTCCAGAAGCTCTTTATTCTAGCTATTTTCTTTTAAAGCTGTGTTTACTCTAAGAATTCAGCTGAGGCAGTTGAAATATGTGGCTGCAGTGTAGAACAAAATACACTGTATGTTTTGTTACTCTCCTTGTTCTGCGTTGACTTGTGCAAACAGTTTTAATCCAAAGGAAGAGATCATACCGTCTGTGCCTGCGGTATTGTACAATCTAGTTTAGGGTGCAGATTACCCTCTTACGGCATATCCTGACAGTGAATAATGTTGTCTTGAATAGAGTGTAAATAGAGTGTATCCTTCTCTTTCACAAGCCCTTGGAGCAGGAAGCCGCACATGTTAGCTCTACAGTGTTCAGGAGCCAGCACATCTGGGTGACCATGCACCTGCATGTGGCTGGAGATGTCCAAATACTGTCTTCGGTGCGGATTTCGAACATTAAACACACTTTGCTGATTGTAAACGGCTCTGCATGCTGCTGGGGATTCAACAGCAGAAAGGCCATTTTCCCAAGCATGGAGCAACCTCTGCCCAGCTCTGGGCCATGACGGACCCTTCCAGACCAGGGCCAAACAGCTTATTTTGGAGAGGTCACAGCACCACGGTGCTGCTTTGTGAGGCTCTCTGTTGTGTTGGCGTCGCGCAAAGGAAAGGTATGGGCAACCACAGGAGTGCTCGTGATCGCCCGGTGGTGTTGGCCAAGGCAACCTGGAGAGGCTTTGGTGTCCAGTTGCTCCTCTCTTCTGTGGTCTCTCTCTCTCTCCCAGCGATCTCTGACGATGGCTCAGAGATGGGCATTGCTCTTCAGCCATGGGTGAATGGAGAAAAAGGATTAAGAGCTTGGCTTCCTGCATCCTGACTCAAAAGTAGGCATATGTGCTTTTTTTTTTTTGGTGAGTAGAAACAAATTGGTTTCGACAGAGCTTTTTTAGGGAGTTTTCTCAGGCACAGGATGAAATTTTGAGGTGGAAAAAATTCACACTTTTTTTTTTCCCCATCTATTGGGCCGGTGTGGTGGGGACCAACTGTATTTTTGGGAGCTTGGGAACCATGTGTGTCACTGTTGAGCATGTGGCTGTTGAGTAACGTCTGCATAAGATACGCATCTCCTGCACGGAAATGCGGTGGGATGGGATCCTTGCTCTGGGCCCAGGCTGGAGCTGTTCCTGAGAAAGAAATCATCACAAAGAAACAGGGGAGGAAAGCCCATCTCCTATTCCACTTCTTCTGTTCTGACTGATGTTAAACCGGTGTGTTGGGTACGTTCGTGTGTGTGCATTAGCTTACACACAAATGTTCGTAGGCACACGTACGGTTTTTCTTCTGCGTGGTGCTGGCCTCACTGTAATGTGATAGCCAGAGCCCTTGGACAGGGCAAGGCAAGGAGACTCCATGTATTTCCACAAAAGCTTAGCTAAGTGCTTTTTTGTTATTGTGTTATGGGCCTGATTCTTGAGGGGGGTTAGATGCTCTCAGTTGTGGGTGCTCAGCATTTTTGCAAGTCACTCTCCTTAGAAGTTGGTGGTTACATTTTTTTTTAATGAGAAAAAGCGTTTTTCCATTTGCTTCTCCATAAACTGAAACCACGAAAGAGCCCATGCTTAGTTTTCCACACACAAGCACACAGTGATGGGAGCATGAGAGGGACTGCAGGTCTTAGAAGGCTGTAAGCGTGTGAAAACAAGGAGTCCTAATGAACATGGTTTTGCAACTTAATTGTAGTGGGTGTGCCTTTGTTTGCGGAAAGAAACGAAAGTGCTGGAGGCCGAAGTACTTCATTTATCCTTAGAATAGTGACGGTAGCTGTATAAACTTCCCCGGCCAGTTTTGCCAAGGTGCCCAAGACCTGCAAGTCCCTGCAGAGCTTTGGCACTCTGCTCATTGGGACCCTTGAGCTGTAGATCCTTGCATATCCTCTCCAGAAATACCATCTTTTGCATGAGAGACCCTTCTTGGGCTCCTGAGCGCCCTTCTGAAAGGGTGGCTCCTTCACGTCACAGACTTGGTGCATTTGGGGAAGCCAGCGTGTCTTTTCCAGTGGTTTGGAGATTCCCAGCTTGCTCCTTGGGTGGAGATGCAGAGCTCCATGAAGCCAGCGTTAAGCCTGGTGAAGACAAGGGGCTTGTTCCTCCTGGCATGCTGTTTTGCACCCCTTTGGAGTAGTCCGTGAATCCCTATGAATCTGGTGCCTGGGGGTCAAACCTCCTGCTGCCTTCTGCTTCATCCTCCTCAGCTACCCAGTGCCCCACAGAAACACCATCCATTTTAAATAGATGCAGTTTGCAGCATCTTGGACTTGCTGTGTGAGGATGAGAAATGTTAACATAAATTCTTTAAATACCATCTAGTAGTGTTGAATGCACAGAATTATAAAACATTTTTATATTCTGAGTCTCATTTGCATCTTCACATTAAAAACTGTGGTTTTCTTTTCAGGGAATGGTTGCAAGATCTGATTTGTTTTGAAATCAAAGCTAAATTTGTGTTCTCGCATTCCTCTTTGCCCTTCATTTGACAAATTTTTCTTGTTCTATAAATACAGAATTGTAAACAAGGGCTAATCCTTAGCAACAACCTGGAAAGTTAACATTTCTCTCCAGCTCCTATTATAATTAATTCAGACACCCTGAATATGATGTGATTTACACTAGTATTCCTAAGGCCAGGAGGTACTAATATCTTGTTAGAGAACTGACGAAAAGAACATGCTTTTGTGTTCACCATATAACATAATTGCACTGCATTTTCTTTCATAAGAAGATATTTAAAGATGCTTTTTACTTTACATTTGAGAAATGAAAGGCTTCTGCCTTTGCATTTGGCTGAAATTGTCTTAAATGTGTTTTCCTTCCCGCAGCAGTCAACATTGTCAAAACATTTTGCAAAGTACATTTTAATAATATGGGTTAAGACCATCATTATATTAATTTAATTCTCGGTGTAGGTAAATTCGTAAGATGCTTCCACTTTGTCAGAAAAGTTTTTCACAGTAAACATAATCTGTTTTCCCTGTGCAGAAAAGAAAGGGATAAGACAGCCGACAGAAGGATAAATCCCTTGCATTACATTGCTTAAATATAGCTTGAATAGTCTTTCCGTCGTGGTCCATTCTTTTAGTTTATTTAATTTTCATTTAATTTTGTTTTGTTCTATTTGTTCAGGGAGTGTTTTGTAGTGTTAATGTACGTTAGCCACATGCAGTTGAAAACTGCAACTCCCAAAAGGCTGTGATTAAAACATTATGGATGTGGCAAACCACAGATGTAACAGTAAGTTTACATTTAGATTTTCTTCATAAAATATTTTATTCAAGTTTTGTAATACCTTGGTATCGTGGTCAGCATTGCCATAAAAATTCTGTGTTATATGGAATGATACAATCTGTGAAGCATTTCCCATTATGTAGACACCATGTCTTTAAATTATAGCAATTTCTTAAGATTTTAAAGCAAAATGAGCTCTTAGAAGTGTGATTAATAGCAGGGAATGAGGCTAACACTGGGTCATCAGTGGCACTCCATTACAAAAAAGGTTGGACTAATAAAAGCATCCATCTATTTGACCAATAAAGCATTTGAATGATATGCTTATAGTTTTTATCATACTGTAGTTACTTTGTACTGAATAAACTGTGATTTTACGTGCTGGAAAAGGAGCGTGGAACAGGCAGAGCGCGGCTGAGGTGAGAGCGGTTGTCTCGAGTAGGGAAATATCAGGACTTTTATGTGGAGCTTGATGTTTTCAGAAACCTTCAGGTTGCGGTGTCTACATTTTTGAAGCTGCTGTGAAATATCTAAATCCCCCGTGACCCGTGCCTGCCTGCCCACAGTTGTTCGGTGAGGCTGGCCCTCGCTGTCCTGCCGGGAGGGGAGAAAGGAGGGTATTGTGTGGAATCATTAATTCAGAGTTAAGTCCTCGGCAGCCCCAGACATCAGAAATATTCCGCTGAAGCACAGGAAATGGGGCAGCACTTCTGTTTTCCTGGTGTGTGGACACCAACCCCGTCCTCGAGTCGCACCTTTCATCCAGCCCGCTATTATGCTGTCAACTTGATGTATTCAAAAGCATGAGGTTGCCTGAACAATGCTGCATTTGGGTTTTATTTAAATACTTGTCTTATTAGTAGGTTGTACTGATTTCATGGGTTTGAACCTTTTTTTTTTTTTTTTTAGTACAACAAAAGGCTAAATATTTTCTGAAAAAAAGGAAACGGAGGTTCTTGGCCGGCCATGGATGTCCAGGATTGTGCTGTGAAGAAAAGTAGCAAATATTCCAAAACTCGTTGAAAAATGTCCACTGTCCTGTTTGCAGATGAAATGGCAAGGGATGGGAGATTAGTGCCAGGGCCAGCTGTGACCTTGGATGCTTCATATATCTGAAGCTGGGATGCTTTCCCTCAGTGTTCTGTGGTGGTGCTGGTGCTGATTAGAAGGCAGTGGGGAGCCAGGTAGGGGCCACTGTGCAGCTGGGAGAAAAAAGGACCCGCGGTACAGACCACAACTGCATCTGCCCCCATCCAACTAGTGCAATGTCTTAAAATGCTTATTTTACATAAGAGAGGGATGAAGTGACTTCTGGAGGTCACACAGGGGGGTTGTGTCAGGGCAGGAATGTAACCCAGAGCCCTGGATTAACCCTTTGCCAACAGGAGCATCTATCTGGTCGCCGTGTACTTCAGATCTTTCCCAAAATCTGTGTTCAGGATAGAGAAGCTACAGGAACTTTACTGGAGGCGTGTTGCAACAGTCAACTTCCTGAGCATTATGGGCATGACAGATGTGAAAGGAAAGGTTTTCTGGAAGGAGGCAAACCCTAGGGACTTTGTGTTTGGATAACCATGAGGACTGATGTCAGAGTGCCTTGGTGCCAAGAGATGGACATCGGGTGGGGAGCAGCTGCGGACTAGGCGTTTTGGTTGTCAGAAGACCCCTGGCCTGCCTTGGGTGAACAAAAAGGAGCTGGGGAGATCTTCAGAGGATCAGGGAATGTTGATGGGAGGCAGAAGCGAGAAGGTCGAGGATGGGAGAGGGCAAGGAGGAGGAAGCGGGCTGGTCTGTGCCTTGCTGCGCCAGCCTCGCGTGTCGCTGCGTGCGGAGAGCGACAGGGCAGGGAGCTGCCGTGGGCATGGATGGACGTGTGTGAAATCACACTTGTGCGTGGTCAGACTGGGCAGATCAGGTTGTGTAGAAACCTGTCATTTTGCTTGTTTGTTCTGGGGGGAAGTGAAAATTTTGCAGCCCACCTTTTTTTCAGTTGCTGATTTTTATTTTTTATTTTTTTAAAATGCAAATAGATCTTTTGCATCAGTGGTTTGGCCGGTAAATCTTGTTTTGTAAAACACTTTCAAGTGTTTTCAACTACTTTTTTTTTTTACCCTTTTTATGGTAACAGATGCACAGCTCTGTATTTTCCCCAGCTGCCTGTTGTCTTGAGGTTGCACAGAAAGACTGCAAAGGCTTTTTGTTTGTTGTTGTTGGTGAAGGGGAGGAAAAAACCCTCGATCCACAGAAGAGTTAACAGGATTTCACTTGATCTGCTCGTTTATGCAATGAGTAATGCGAGGTTGGTAACAGCAAATTGTTGTTTATAAGCAAACATGGCACTGTGTAAACAAGAAGGCCTGGTCCCCAACTGGTTTGATTTCATGGTGGTCAGCAGCTGATGTATGTAACGTACAACCTTTCTGCTTCTCGAAATGTCAGAAGAATGACTATTTGTTTGTCTTGAGTTCTTCCCAGCTGTTTACTCTGTAATGCATTTGCCTCAACCTTGATTCCCTAAGAGTGGCCCCTTTCTCCTCCCTGCTCTGTTTACATTAGTCCTGCCCCGAGTGTCACCTATGAAATCTGTTGATTATTCCACCTGGTTAATGTTAAATTGCTCTTGCAAGATGATGTGTTTGTTCATAAACACAAATGCTGGGCCCCTTGTTTACTGTACCCATGGCAGCAATCAGTTATTAAACAAATATTGCTTTGTTTGCGGGTGTGAGCAGCAGTTTATCCTGCAAGGTCTGGAAAAAAAACCTTTAAATGCTGGGATTTTGATAAAGGAGAAAAAGGGGAGCTTGTCCCTGGAATGTGGCTGAAACTCACTTTGGTTTGCTTTGCTTATCTTTAACTTGGGTGAAGGGGCTAGAAAGATTAGCAAGTTGTTTGGTTTTTCCAAGAGATTTCCTTAGTGTAATGATATCTATCCAGTTGTTTGCTTTTTTCAGAAGGGAGAGAGCACTCCTGCAAGACGACTAGCACAGCGGTAGACGGCTGATGGCTAGAAAATCCTGCATGGAGCAAACAAGGAGTTAGAAGGTCTAGGACAAAGATATAGGGCTATGAACCAGGTAATCACCCCAAAAGTCCAGCCTTGCTTTCTGTGTCAGCATTTGGTAGGGGCTTTTTGGTTTCTCTCTTTTCTTATGTCTGATTTTAATTGATGCATGTGCCCTCGATGGAGCTGGAAAGGCAAAGCTTTCGCTTTTGTTTCTGAGGAGATCTGAGGAAAGTCTCTGTTTTAGAAGCAGGGCCATTTGAATGGAGAGAAAATACTAAATTTAAATATGCGCTCTGTCACTCCTCCTCCTGCGAGTGAGATGACAGAGCTGCTTTTCTTCTTTTTATAACTGGAAAACTGCATTCACATCTGCTAATTTCTGTATGCTGGCTGTTTGTTGTTTGGTTTCTGGGAGTCCTAATTACAGAGAGCCATCCTGGCAGTTGTTGCTTTTGGGTTGTTTTGCAAATGAGCAAGAAAAACTCGCACCATCTTTGTTTTTCAAAATTATTGTTTGTTATTGTTTCTGAATGGGGCTCGGATTTCAAATGCCAGGCAGGACCTGTTAGCACTAACAGTAAATTGTTGGGGCTTCTCACACAAAGGGAGTAAGTAAACCCTCTTAGAGTGACCTTGGAAAGAAATGTTAACTCTTTTTGTATGAAGGTGCTGTCTGTTCCTTTAAATATGAATTAATATGTTAAAATATCTTGAATATACATTTGTAAGAAGTTTTTGAAGGATAACATTAAATAATTGTCGTTTTCATCCCTTGGAAAAGCAAGCAACAAACTATGCATAAAAATGTGATATATTGTATTCAGTAGCTCGCACCAGTGGTCCAAACATACTGTTCATTTTGGCTACCGGAGCAGTATCGGGGCTGGAGGGGAAGCGGGAGGTACCTGAAGTGTGGAAGTGGACCAGCCGGTCATTAATTGACTGGTGTTGCTGCAATGAATCAAACTTTTGCTGCATTAGACTAAGTGAAAATAGTGAAGTGAAAATTGTCTTGTGCAGAAGCATTGCAGAGTTGCACCTGGCTTTGAGGTGGTTTTTGACTTCTGGAGGCTGGTAGAGACTTTAGAAACACTTTAATGGAGATATGCACGGAGGGTGGGAGTCTAATTCATCTGCAGCCAGCACTTAATCTTGTGAGGTTTGATACCATCTCATTGTAGCGGTGCTGCCGTGCCTAGCGTAAACTAAACTGTATTTACTAAATGCAACTTTGGCCTTTTACTTGGTTGAGCAGTCTCCTGTTTTCTGCGAGGGAGACTGCAAGAGTTTCTGTTGCAGGCTCACAGCAGTGTGCATACAAACACATAAGCCCTGGGCTGCGAGAGCAGCTCTGCAGTTTCTGTTCCTGCGTGCCCGGAGCCCACGGGGAGCCCCACGCTGCTGTGCCCGGGCTGGGGAGCAGGTGGGTTCCCCCAAGAAAGCGGCGCCGAGGCCACTCTCTGCAGCCGCTTTGGGCCTCCCTGTGCTGCCCTTATGTGTCCCTCCTTCTGGAGGAGCTTTTCCTGTCGTGGGGATGGTGCCCATGTCCATACAGCAGCAATCTCAGAGCTGTATGGTGCAATGAAGTATGGCTTCTTGTTTGGTTTGGGTTTTACTTGCTGCGCACCGTTCCTTTCCTTCCAAATAAACGATGATCCCAGGGGTGGTAAGGATGATTTCTGTCAAGCTCACGGCTGAAAGACAGCTCTCCCCAAGAGAGGGGAAGGAACCTCACTCTGCCGATGATGGTATGTAAATCATTACCTCATATTTGCCAGTCGCTTGGAAGTGGCCCAGCTCTAGAGCTTTTATGCAGCTATGGCATGAGCTTCATGCTGAATATGGATTTTAATAGCTGTCAAGCTGAGAGGCATAGATTGAGATAGAGCTGGGTTTGCCAAGGGGATTTGTTTATCCAAGGTGAGACTGGGAGTAACTTCTGTGCAAATCTGTAGCATGAGGGGAGGATGCAAAAAGCTCGTTCAGGGAAATAAAAGCCTGATGCTTTGGGTCTTACCTCAAGGAAAGGAGTGAGAGCTGTTCCCGTCGCAGGTTGGTATGTTCTGGTGTACTAGCTTTTCGTGGGGACCAGCTCTAGCTCTTTTGACCAGAGCAAATGGCAAAATTTTAATGTCTATTTCAGTTAATTTTCCGTGGATTTGCTTGTTCTGTGTTCTTACTGTTTGTGGTCAGCAACACCCGCAGCAGAGATTTCCTTAGGGGTAACTGCAGTGACTGATTCTTTAAGAAGTTAAGTTGCTTGACCGTGATTTCACAATAAGTCAGTGTGGCACAAGTGGGATTAGGCTTCTGACTCTCCTTCCCTTCTCCTCACCACAGCTGTCTTAAATTTCAGCTGCTGTGGAGCATCCGTCAGCCTTTCACTGGGCTGCCTCCGGATGATTTCAGGTTCCCATGGCCCTCACGATACACGCTTCTGCAGGAAAAGAAGTAACCCAGACAGGGCGAGCCATGCACGCCAACAGTGAAAGAGGTTGTGCTGCTGTACACAGTTAAGTAATTAAGAAGTTGTGGCAGACTGCATCTAGACAGGAGTAGGCGAAGCTGCTATTCTGGAGATTTGAAGGTGGCAAGTGGACATGAACCCTGGTAGGGGTTGGGGTTGTTGGAACTTGCGCTTCTCACGGATGTGACCCTCAGGGAAGAGGTAAGGCAACCGATGTCCTTCTGTTGGCCGAGGTGATGTGCTCAGGCACTTTAGGAAAGCACTGGCTTGTCACTCACAGCTTCACATTTTCCTCCTCTTTGTTCCTTTCTTACCTCTCTCCCCTCCCCATGGCTCTGCATCATCAGGTAGCTCTTCCCCAGTGTTGGGAGGGTGGGGAGGGGAGCAGCCCTGTGTGAGCCAGAGGATGTTCCGAAAGCAGCGGGATTTGTTTCCCTTCCCCGGGGAAGCTCAGCACGTCACTTCTGTGACACGCTCAGCCTCCTCCGACCCACAGCTTGGGACGAGTCCAGCAAGAGGAGAGTGCCAGGGCTGCGCCTGGGCCACGAGGGAAAGCTGAGGATGCGCTGCGGATAATCCCATTCCTTCTGGAGCCTTTATTTCCTAGGCACTAAATGAAATTTCAGATTTTAGATACGTCTAGACATATACAGTGCACGATAAAGTTGATAATACATTAATCATTTTTAACAACAGGTAATATGCATAATTTATGGTGTTACAGTGCTATCTTTTTTGATATTTATGATGGATAATGCTCAGTTTTTGCCCTCATATTACTGCTTTAAATTATACCACAAGAAAATTAATGAGAAAGTAGATTTATGGGTTTCATTTGTTTGTCAATTCGGAAATTAATTGGGTGTTAATTTTAGCCGTCCCTCATCAGACCAGGTCTTTAGTATGTGTGCATTACTTTGCATTCATTGAAGCCTACCTCCCATTTACTGTGGGTCACTAGCTTTGCATACATTAAAATAGCCCTCAGGCTCATTCTCTTGATTACTTTTTGAACTGCCATGCATTAGAAAATTTACGCCTTTCTGTTATAATTATGAAAATTCACTATTGGAAGATGGTGCTTGCATAACAGCAAGTATACAGTCTTGCTCAGCAATGTAAGATCATATAGCAAATCCCAATACGTTTTTGTTCTAATCCTAGAAAACAGCACTCTCGACAATCTTTGTTCTGCGAGTTTCATCCTTTGAAATTTCAAGGATCCATTTTGATGCATTGAATTACCTCTTTAAGCTGAGGAAATATCAAAGGATTTCACCTCATCGCTGTCTCTTTGTTTCCTCTTTCCACACATCCCGTACGTGTTCCTCCCTTGCCTTGCTCCTGGTTTGCCTCTCCTCCGCCAAACGCTGCTGTCAGACGTGACTCAGCATCACTTTTCAGGACAGCGGAGCCCGACTCGCTTCCATTCCTTGCTATTTTGGTTGATTCTTAAAGATCATCCTTAATTGCTCTTTGGATCCCCTTCTCCTTTCTCATACTCATGCACAATTCAGCAACCACCAGTGCTGTGTAGGCGAGTGGCCTTCAAAGGGGTAAGCACGAAGTTTTATCCAAAAAGTACCCTAATGTACTGACAGTTGATCTATAGTTAGTTAGTACATAATTATACCTAAAATACACCCTGTCAGCAGGATAAATGACGGCTACTGAAAACTCAGAAAGCATGACGGGTATTCACCCATCTGCAATGACGAGAGCGGAGGGGTTTGTAAGTTGAGAAAGGCTGGGAAGTTCAGCGTGATCTTATTTAGTTAAATCATGCCATATGTTGGGATGGCTCTTTCTAATAGTCGTGCTAACCGCAAGCACTGACAGAGAGAAGTCATCTGGTCCACCTGGCTAGTTTGGACTCCCCTCCCCAGCGTTATTTCTGTACTTAAGCGCGGTGGCAGCCCTTGAGCTGCTCATGTGAAGCTGGCTGATTCACAGTTAATTGTGACATGGTGTAATTTAGTAAATGAGCAGCTGAACATCTGTACGCCTTCCCCCACGGTAGATCAAAGCCTTACCTTACACAAGGCTTTTAATTTCCACCAGTGAATCCTTTTACTGAACTCATGGATGATGGGATGGTGCTGCTGGCCACCTCACCGACCTAGGGCTGGGGTGTCAGCTGCAGGAGACGGGTGTTTTGGCATCAGCTGGGGACCATCGAAGCATGTTCCTGGAAAAATTCAGAAGTGGTGATGGAATGTGGAGCCCAAGGCACTTTTCCCCTGCAGGGCACTTGCTCCAAAGGTACTGGGACTAGCAGGGACCACCGTGAGTTGGGCCGTGGTCTCCTGGGAAAGCCGTCATGGTCCTGGTTGGTAACAGGCAGTGCCCAGAGCGCCAGGCTGCTTCTGTGGTGCTTTGGTACCTGTGCTGGGTTGGTTTAGAGGCATTGGTGACTGATGTAAGAAGTAGCTTTGCTCCTGCTTCGTCCTTTGCCTTGCCAGCCGTGCTCTGGAGCGCCTTTCATTTTCAAAATCCTGCCTTTGTGGCGTTACATTGCCATGAAGTGCTTCTAAACATTGTTTGGAGGTTTTTTAAGAATTCTAAAGAGAAGTGCGCTAAAGCTAGTCCTGGGCTTGCTTTGGGAAACTGCTTGCAACAGATAGGTAAAATGTTTACTTACAAACTGTGCATGTATGGATGGTATACCTGCTGGAGAGCTTAGGACTAGATCTTGTCATTTGATCACTTACTTAAAAATCATTTTAGCATTAACTTTTCTGTCCTTAAAAGTAGAAATATATTCTATAAATCTGTGTTTTGTTTAATTTACATGTCCTTTCACGGCTGGGCCAAGTTTAAAGAAGGACATTTATTCTGCTTCATATAAATAATTGATCAGCCAAGTTAATTTACTTCTGCCTGACTTGGTCAACCTTAATTAACTGCCCTGGAATAAAGACTGAACTTTTTGTTAGCTTAAAATCTTTCACAAATGTGACAAAGAAGGGATGTGTTATGACAACATTTTTGCTCTAGCAGTGTTCCCAGGGGACAGAAATGTCGAATGATCTTCATGTGCATAAATATATTTGTAAACACCTTGAAGTACTAATAGCCAAAATAAAATTGTCAGCTTTGGAAGTAACTTTGAAACACGCAGGCTGCATTCTGGATGTGTAGTCCAGCCAGGGTCTGGAAACATATTAAAACAAAGATTTTAAGGCCTAGAAGACCCCAGGGATAGTTTTTTTAAAGGTGATGAGTTGCTTAAAGATGTAGATTGGTGCTTATTCAGGAGTCTTAAAAACGTCTCGCCAGATGCCTCCGTGTATGGTGAGGCATCTAAATACATCTGCATATCAGTCCCTTAGTCTTTCAGACTTGCAGTGGGTCCTTATTCTGACGAGTGCTTCAGTCAGTAAATCCTCCCTCATGCTGGCGTTAAACAATGCTGCTTAGTCTTTAGAAACTATACTGGTAGAAGACTTGCAGAAATTGCACACTTCAGTGCCCACCTCCTGCCTACTGATCTCCATGCTTAACCTCGCTCATCTAAATAGTCCAGTGGAGCTGAGAGATGTGTATCTGCAGCATCTGGTCTTTGTGATGCTATGGACCTCTTCTTTTATTTTTATTTTTTTTTTAATGCATTAGCACAGAGCATTTTCAAAATTATGATTCCTTCAGGTTCTGTCAGTTTTAGTTCAGAACACTGATACCGGAGTCCTTAGAAAGATAGTTTTGATTCAGCCCAAGACCACATATGACCTATGTTTTCTCAATTTTGAACATGCTCTTAAGAAATTAGCTGTCCCTTACTCCTGTCCAAGTCATCTGGAGGATGATTAGCTGTTGTCCTCCTGTTGACAAAGTGCCTTGCTTGGATTCTACACCACTGAAATTTTACCCCCTTACCTTGAGTGTAACATATTAACTAATGAGATGGGCCAAACTGTATGGTTTGGGCTTTGTATTTGGCTGTGCATCAAAGCTAGAAAAGGTTTTGTGCAGATTAAGATAGGAATCTTGAGAAACTGATCACTGTTGTGAGATTTATAAACCAAGCTGACATGAAGTCATATAAGAACAGTTCTTTTATTATGTCCTCCTTGATTCCAGGATAAAATTTTACAAATTGTTCATACTGCGGCTTAGCTTTGGTCTGTTCACAGGGGAAAAACATCTTGTGTTACCTTTAATAATATTAAGAGTCATTCACTGTCCCTCCTAACGTGAAATACCATAGTATAATATTTTTATTTAAAAAAAGGTACTTATGCTGGTAATAACCCATCTATTTTAATCTGTAAAAATACATTTTCCTTTCCAGAATTGATATGGACGTGCTCTTTTGCCATTAAATTTAAGCCAGAACATGGTATCTTGTGTGTCATGGAAGCTTTTGTGGAATACCGTATTTCCTATAATAAATCTTTGTGCATAACAGCTTCTTCAGCACTATTCTGGTTACTTAGGGTTGTATTCGGACCAGAATCACAGTTTGTGGCACTAGACGTGAAGCTGCAGTTCAGTTCCCGCAGAACGTAATCATGTTGCACAAAGTCAACCTTGCTTTCCTTTTTTCTTTCACAGTTTTGAATGACAGACTTCACTAATAGGCTTCTGTAAGGCCTGCTCCTCTGTGCTGAGGAGAGACAATTATCTCAGCCATCCTCAGTGTACTATCACCTCAGCTCATTTAGGTGTGCTCAAAAAGACAAATAATAATCATTCTTGCAGAAAGCTCTTGCAGGTTGATTTTCATGACATGACGCTTAATGATCAAACCAAACTGTGATTGTTTATGTCAGCTCACATTTAACTACGGTGAAGAAATAAACAGTTTTATCTTTTCTCCCTTGAAAATCTTCTTTTCTATTGGAGGTGTTTTAGCAAAGTGGATTTGTTTTGTGTTGGTGTCCAGTTGAAGTTATATTGAAGTTGACTGCCCATGAATGGGTGTTTTTAAAGCAAACTTTACTCAGAGTTTTTCACTTCTGCTTATAGAGTCTAAGCATCACGATTTTCTTTTGCCCTTTTTGATGTTCTCTTTACAAACTCCATTTCCTCCATTTCCTCGATAGCTGCTGCCAGTTCTGCTGGATACACGGTCTGCAGGGGTGATATGGCCGGTGGAAAGGCTGGGGCCAGCTGCTAACTTTGCTGGTAACTTTGAAAGGTAAAATGGAGCATGACGTTTGTCATGGAAAAGCTTCTCAAGAGCTTAGTGATCTTTTTGTGACCAAATACTATAAATAATCCATCTTTTTCTAAGTCCTATAGGTTGGAAAAATTGTAGCAATCTCTACTGTTGTTTCTTTCCAGGAGCATTTTGCCAGCCTAGAGACAATAAATAATTTCTTGACCAGTTTGGTTGTGAATTATTTTCTGTGTCCTGAAGATATTTCGCTCAGAGGGCAAGCCAGCAAATCGTGACCAGGCCGTGATAGATCTGCTCCTCAGTGGTGCACATTCCTCTTCCTGCTGTCAGAAGCATCTGGGAGCTTTGGTGGCTGCTGTCTCTGACCGTCCTTAGTAGTTTATACAAGTTCTCACTTGCAGTCAATTTGTTGAGTCGGAAGTGTTGGAGAATTGCATGTCCTTCTTTACTGCTTGGGCACATTGGTTTTAGCATCTCGTTTGGGTATGATATCTGCTTGGAGGCGCTTTCCGCCAGTTCTTTGGGATGTCCTTCCTTGGTCAGGTGTGGTCTGTGGTGCAGATATGCCACCCATCACTTGCCATTGTGCATTGCAACAGTCCGTAAGGGTCTCCTGGGTTCAGCCTGCTCACCTGATCTTCCATGGTGGTCATTCCTGTCCAGATCTTCTGCTGAGGTAAATTCATGTAATGCTCTATTTTCTCCAGTTGAGGCTTGACCCAAATTTGGATGGACTCAGAAAACTATTACATGTATCCATTATTTTTGATTTGTCTCTGGTTAAAAGAGGTGTGTCCTTTTGAGTAGTGTGGCATATAAAACTTGCATGGGGTACCATTTGAGTAACTTCTGAGCTGTCTGGAGGCTCATTCCTGTCTGTTCTTCCAGAGTCATACAGTCGCTCTCTCGTGTGTAATGCAGCCTCGCGTGTTAGGTGTAAACACTTACCATGCTTATGGGCTTTCCTTACGGTTCCAAAAATGAAAAACATGGTGTTCTTAGTATATGTCAGAGCAGGATCATGTTAAAACCCAAAACCTTTGCTAGTGGTGTTGGGAAAGCTGTAGGTTTCACAAGGCAGGTGACAGAAGCTTCATAATGAGCCTCCAGGCCCTTTTGTCCCCTTACATAATTTGAAGATCTCACAGAACGGATTTGAAAGAAGTTTCCATAGACCAGAACATTTGAATCTGTTCGAGCACTTTTTGGGTGCCTGGGTCGCCATCAGCACGAATAGATCCCGTCATGTTAGGAACAGGATCCAGCTAATGAGTGGTTCATCCACCTCAGATGTGAGTTGGTGAGAGGTGCTGATGCCGAAGCATGGCGGTGACAAAGCCTCGGTAGTCAGCTGCTTCTCAGTTATGATGTTTTGATTATCAGCCATATGGATTATCATTATGAACATCTGAAGCTGCCAAAGGAATGAGAGACTTGGTGTCAGTAGGTTGGGCTGGAGCTCACCTCTACATGCAGGGTCTGGCTCTGAGTGTGACCTGTGGCCAGCGGACACCCAGGAGCTGGCGCTGGAAGGAGGAATTGCCATCTCCAGCTGGTACCGCACCTTGGGCAGCCGGGGCTCCCAATTACACTTGTGTGCAGTTCCTGGGAAAGAGTTTTCCCCTGGTGTTTTACCGTTGAAGTACGTTGCTTTCTCTCACCCTTTCTGATTGGTATTTTCCCTTATGTGATGGAAGGAAGAGATTTTTTTTCTTCCTTTTGATTTGGGGTAGCTACTGAATTCAAACAGATTCTTCCTTAAATATAAAGCATCTTACTTTCGGGATGAACTACCCTGCACAGAGGCATTTGGCTGATGTTCAGGCAGTGAGGTACTGCTCAGGTCGAGCAGCTTGGCTTGCCGGACCCCTCTGCCCCTGGGTGAGGGGAAGAGGAGGAGCATGAAGGGAGGGGTGGGCTGGTGGAAGCAAAGCAGGTTAATAACATTTAAATTCAGGAACTTGGGGCCTTGCAGGTGGAAATACCTATAAAAGAACTCATTGAAATATGTCAAAGGTAGAGGCTCGCAGCTGAAAACGTACTCGCTTTGGGGGGTCTTGTGCCCAAATACTGATAGTTGGTTCCCAAAGATGCATAAATCCCAGGAGATCTGGGGTAAGCAAGAACCTCATCCTCAGTGTGGGACCTGCGACCCACAGATACAGTTGGTGAGCACAGTGTTGTGAAGCACCCGGGGACAGATGTCCACCAAGAGTCGAGAGGGCTGGCTGTGAATTGCTGGGCCTACTAAGGTGTTGTTTAGCCAAATAACGTGGGAGGCTCTTCACAGTAAAGCCAGTGTGTCCAAAGCCAGACTAAATCCACAGCCAAGAAATTTGCCAAAAAGACTTAATTCTCTGAGCAGCTGAAGCAGTTTGCCCCGAACAAAAACCGATGGTGTCCAGCACATCCCAGACTCAGCTAGATTGCTTCAGAATAACAAAAGGTGTTAATTTAGCCATATCATGATGTGAATGGAAACTGAAATCCTGAATGCTTTGCTTCATCTACTTGCCCTCGCGTACTGCATATCAGGACTTTGATATTGTCCATCATCTATTGCAAAGAATGACTCATCCGTTTGAAAGGAAAGCATCCAGATGTAACTAGAGAAATTTAATTATGGATTCTGTGTGTTCGTTCAAAAATATTTTTTTTTTCTCTAAGGGAAAAAAGATGTTGAGCAAATAATACTATATTTAGAACAGAACTAACTTAGTAAAATTATAGCTGTACCAACAGATAAATAAACATCAAGTAGTAGCATGAACCATTAATGAAAGATAAATCGTATGAAGGGAAATGACAAATGTTTACAGTTTTGGCAGGATTTAAAACAGGGCATGTCTCCTTATATACAGCAACTGTTTTAACAGCTGCCTTTTTTTTTTCCCCCCCTCCCCTAAATTATTTCAGGTTTTTGAGTCATGATGCAAGAATCTGGGACTGAGACAAAAAGTAATGGTTCAGCCATTCAGAATGGAGCGAGCGGTGGCAACCATTTACTAGAGTGCAGCCTGCGGGAAGTGCGATCAAACGGCGAGACACCTTCAGTTGAAATTGGGGCTGCAGATTTAGCACATCTTCAGCAACAGCAGGTACTGTAAGACACATTACAAGTTTCCTACTTACAGAAAAAGCATGGAACATTTAACCTCCCTTCCCAAACCCTTTGTATTTGCGAGTCAGAGGATGCTTTTAGGACTTGCCTACGTCATTCTGTGCATTTTTTTGTCTGTCGGGGATTGCAGTTGTTAATGTAAAGGGAAATACTGGACTTGTCTTCCAGTGCTCTTTTTTAATCATTCCCTGGAAACACCCAAAGATCAGGGCTTGTTTCCAGTGCTTGAATGCGTTGAGTCTGGTGGCAGTGATTGGATGAACCGCTGTATACAAATAACTGGTTTCCAAAAAATGTCACTCTGTGGAAAATACACTAAGGTTAAGTTTTGTTTTTGCAACAAATTTTGATATAACCTAGCAACCTCTATCAACAGAATGTTTTCTATTAGTGAAAAAGGCTGCGGAGGTATCTGCTGTGGTAAAACGTTAGAATAAATAAATAAATACATCCTGTGTCAGTACTCCTCAATTCAGAAGAATCAGAATCAAATTGTGTGTTCTGCCTTTGTATTTTAATTAGTGTATTTTCTGGGAAGTGACCAAGTTCACCGGTGTAAATTATCTGCGTAACACACTTTGTCTTTTTCTTTTCTCTGATAAAATTTTGAAACCCTTTGAGGAAATTTTTCACCAAAGTGCTGGGCGTGTTTCATTGACACGTTTGGGAACAAAGGCTTCGACAGAGCCACGGTGAATACACTTAGTCCTAACCTCCACTTTCTCTAATGCAATAAGCATTCTTAAAACCTTTTAAATAAGCGATTGGCAGCTGGTTAAGACTCCCCTAAGTGTACAGTGATCTTTTTAGCAGGTTGTTGTGGCGGGCAAAAAGTCCACGCTCAAAAACAAAGCAAACCTAAGGCCTGCAGAGGAGCAGGGGACCCCATTTGCCAACCTAAGACAGCTGCCATAATTAAACTTTAAGTCAGAAAAATGGATGATGCTAAATGCATAGACTTCGGTTGTTTCAATCATTTTCATCCTACAGGTTTTTACTTGAAGTGAGAATACCATCAGTGAGAAAATCACAGCCATGCTGAATTCATTACTGCAGTAGTCACACAAAACCACGGATAAAATTTCAATAACTGCAGGCCACAGTTGAGTAAACAGTTGCACTGAAACTTAATTCCTGTTGACTTTTCCCTCATTCTTCGCCAGGGGCACATTCTGATTCGTAGTGCAAAGACAACAGGGGTTACAGCTTTGATTAATATAGGACAGTAGAAGAGGAGTGGAACGGTAAAATATGTTCGACACAAAGGTCTGGTCTTAAAAAGGCTTCGTATCAGAATGAGTTAATTACGCTGCGTTTTCCATAGGAGCACTATGGAATTTTCCAGTGCTGCTTTGTGTGAAGGGAAACAGAGGGGGGGTCGCGCAAACATGCACACGTGCACACCATAGACCAGAGCTGCTCGGACCTCTGTACCACGGTACCAAACTTCCCTGGGGCGCCTTGTGCGGACGCTTCTCTGTAGCCATCGGAGGGCTCTTGACGCCTTCGGTACCGTGGTTATCTCCCGTGTAGTGGGTTGTTCCATTCAACAGCCGCCCGTTCGGTCAGTTGAGGAGTGGCACCGATTCATTCCTACGCGGGTCCTCGAGCCCTCCCCAAACGGTGCCCGGCACAGACTCAAGTGCCGCCAGCCCCCCTGGGCATGGGGATGGGGGCAGGACTGCAGGCTCAGATTTTAGCTTGCAGTTTATTTATCTTCTGCCAGTACGATAAACGTGGTCAGGGCACTTGCTTTTCTCCAGATTCTTAAAAGACCTTTATGTTCTATGTTTGAATTCTGCTGTTAATTGGTTTTGATGACTAACTTCACCATGGAGTTTATCTTTTAAAAAAGAAGTTGATTGCGAAGTTTAAAATGGTTATTAGGGAAAAAAAAAAAAAAGAAGACCTGATACCGACAACAGGGTAATCAGAGCTAGCATAAAAATATCAATCTTTGTGTTTTGAAAATATTTTTAAATAGTGAAAAGAAGAAAAACTTGTTGTTTTCAGACAGCTAATGCAAGCATTTACAGATACACATACAACATGGAGCATAATGTTTAGATGTTTCTCTGTATACAACATATGCTCTCAGGTCACTTAACAGAATGCGTTTTTCAAAACGCTTCGTCAATACAAATGAATGAGTTCTGAATTAAACAGATATTTTGTAAGAGCATTTCATTCAAATCTTTTCTTTTTGCCACCTGGCACTTGTTTTATCTGAAAAAAAAAATCGTCAGCGGGTAGTTTGAGCTTTGCTGTTGAGGTTAGTCATGTATTCCCATGGTGAGTGGGGCTGAGCGGTGAAACCTGGGTCTACAATGGTTTTGGGTAAAGCATCTGCGCTGGATTTTGGCTCACTATTTTTTTTTTTGGTGGAATTTATGAATGTATAAGGACTACTAGCTTTGTTGCTATGAGAAAGGGAAACAGAAATGCTTCAGATTTTTTAGGAAGTTTTAATGGGTTTACACACTTGTAAATATCTTACAATGGAAAAATACAGAGCAGCACAGATGTTCAGGTTTGACGGAACAGTGTATAGTATGAGCAGTCTTGTAGTAAGTGCAGGGAGTATTCATAGGACAAGTTTTATGCTTTCCTTGTCATCTTAGGGTGATTCTGCCAGGCAAGGAGACAGTGTGATGCTAAATGATTTTAACATTAGCAATCTTGTAAAATGTATTGTTAAGCTGGGAGTAGCAAATGTGGGGATAAGTTCTGCTGCATATAATAAAACCAAATAACTCCAGCTGATGATTATAATTTGTAATCACGAAATAAGATACTTTTCAGTGAAAGCCAAAGCGACACAAGTGACTCTTAAGGGAAAGTGCATCTGTGGAAGAGCTGGATAAAAATAGAGATACACAGAGGAGAAACTGTGCCCAGAACCAGACTGAAAGGAAGGTCTGGTCTCCCACCAGACCTGCGGAAGGTGGGAGAAGTTGCCCTCTGGCTCCACAGATGCTGGTGGGTCAGCATCCTGCAGGAGTGACCATTGGGATGAGGTGGAATGGGCAGGGTACTGGCGACCTGCCTGTAAAACCTGCGGTGGGTGTGAATGTCACCTGGGTCATTGGACTTCCTGAAAAGACCAAAGGCGGGCGTTTGGCCCGGGGACAGCAGCGGGGCTCAGGATTTTGCTCCCGAGGTGCCGTCAGGGACAGAACCCATGGACAGGGCAGAAAACCTGGCAGTGGAGTGGCCGGCAGAGCCTGGCAACATCTGCTGGCTCTGAGGCGTCACGGAAAACATCTGGGAGATGCAAAATGGGCGTCACAGAGACCCACAAGCTGAAAGTCAGGCTGGGCGAGGGAAATTCGGGCAGAAAGTATGTAATGAGGGGGTGGCTCTTGCCTTCCCAGGATTAATAAAGACTCATGAGGACAAACTCCCTTTTAATGTATGTGATCACAGCTTCAGTTGCTTCAGTGGTTTCTGACATCTTCTCAAACAGAAGGTTTGATGCTTCGTTCCTAGCCAGTTCTTTTTTTCCTTAGCTTATAAAATAAATATTATTTATTGTGTTATATTTTTATCCTTGGGACTATTCATTAAAGTGTTCTTTGCATGATCAGTGGAGAAACAAGAATATGAATTGAACAAAGAGAATAAATACAAAGTTGAATTCTGACATATAGCAGCAAGACACCAAATGCTGTATTGCGTGGTGGCAGAAATACAAACCTTTCCACATCAATAGCAAGATCCACTTTGATACCCTAACTTCAAGTACTGCCCCACGAGTATAAAACTCAGTATCTTTTGTCTAATCCAGAATGCTTTTGAACTTTTATGGAGGTATGACTTTAATAGTAATTTGTTGACAGATTAGCTGCGGCGATTGCAAAGAGTTTATTTTGCAGAACTGGCAGGCTCCTATCAGTGTTCTTGTAAGGAAAAAAACACACATTGCTGTTTTGCAATTGCTGGCATTTATTGACAAGCTGCGCTGAGCAGGCAGAATCGGAATGTTTGTATAATGTAAACCTATAGCTTGTCTGATGGAGTGTAGTGTGCTTTTAGGTAGTGCATAGATTGCTTGATAAAAAGGTTTACAAGGTGACTGTGTTTATGACAAACTGGAATAGTGATGTATTATAAATGCAACTGGTACATGGAGGAACAAGGAGGAAGTTTATATAAAGAATTGTGGGGAAGTTTCTTTTCTTCACTTTGACTTAGAGCTGAACTGTACTGTAATTATCAAGTGTCACTTCAAGCTTTCTGAAGAGTTTAGATAAATACTGGTTTTGCCATGTGTCCACAAAGTAAGGAAAGAAGGGTTTTTTTCCTTGAAAAAAAAAAAAATGGCATTATATATAGTTCATTGCATCTGCTGGTGTACTTTTTACACTTTTTTTCCACTAAATGTATACAAATGAAAAATACAGTTTTGTTTATGTGTAGGAGATAAAAGAATGTTTGATAAACATAAATTTGGTCGAGGTTCTCATGTTTGTGCCCAAGTCAATGATTCCTGCACAGTCGGTCTCACAGGCCGCACTTGGGGTGTTTGTGGTATCAATGTGAAGATGCCGTAGTTGGGCCCTTTGGCAGAAATTGTTTTGAGAAATGTGGAGATGTGAAGTGTTAGATTGAGGGAAGCAAAGGGAATTCCCGAGGGAATGTGTGGTTTCTTCAGATTTTGTTCCTGTCCAAAGAGGAGGAAAATGTATAAGAAACGAGGGTTTGGTGTTTTGTTGAGATGCTTCTTTAATTGGGTAGATAAAAAAGAAGGTTAGATTAGAAAGAATTCTGAATATATCACAGTATAAATGAAAGCCATGGTGGTTTATTTTGTTTTGTTTTTATAATTTGGTGAGTTTCATCTTATTTCGAAAACCCATGGGGAGAGGTTACAAACTGCATCAGGAGTTTTATGGTCCCATTGATCTTGATGTGGACTTATCTCTTTAGAACAAAACTGCTAAACTAGCTCCAAGATAATGTCTTTGTTTCATGTTGACATAACTGGGTTAGACCAAATTTGTTTGTTAGACTTTGAGGGAGTGTCTGTGTTGAGTCATTTTGTCCAAAGAGGCATAAAGCCTAATTATTAAACTGCTCTTGCTATTGAAAGAACCATTTGAAAGTATAGCTTGAACTCCACGCAGGCTGCTGGATTGTGTCTGATTTTTGTATAGATGATGATTACAACATGGTGAAAAGATCACTGCATTTGTAGAGCTTGTGCTGTTTCATCACACAATATGAAAAACAACTGGTAACTTTGTGTTTTTGTCATTCAGACTTTTCCCCCAAGTTCTCCCATCTCCCAACATTGAACGGAAGGTGACATGATGTCTTTTTAGTCATTCAAATCTAATAACTTTTAATCTGAAGGTTAAGTAGTGAGATATAAACTAAGAGATGATAATATCAATTTTATGTTCACTGAAGGGCACAATATACCTCTTTCGAGTAGAGGGAAAATTGTGCGTAAAATGTCTTTTGCTTTTCGATGGAAAAGCTGTGGCTCTGAGAGCTTAGGAATGAAGCAGCGCTGGAAAAATGAAATAAGTTTTAACATAGGCTGGCTACCTTGCCTGGATTTTAGAATCAATGATTTTTTTCCTTAATAATTCAATTTTTAGATCTCTTGTCAATGAACCATGCTGAGAACATTCGTGCAGCGTTCTCTATCCCCCACTATTACTAACGTCTTTGTTACAACTACTTATTGACATCAACAAGCCTTAAATTTTCTCTGACTGTTGAAGGGTAAGGAGAAACTACCACTGTGTTGCACTTACTGAGATTTTTGTTTTTCCTTTGCCTTGGTTTTGTTTTATTTTGCTTCTAAGTTATTTGATAAATAACTACATAAATCTGAGTCCTCAAAGCACCTTGACATTGGCACCCGGAGCTCTGCAGTTGTGTGTGCGGATACAAGCGTGTACATGCAGAAGCTGGGTCATTAGACATGTAATCACCTGGATTATGTGCACATCCAAACCCAAAAGTCCTCTTTAGGCTATGGCTGTCTATTTCTGTATTTATTTATTTTTATTTTATTTTTACAATAGCTGCTTTTACTTCTCCCGGTAAATTAAGATCATGCAGTAATCGTTTAGGTTTATGTGGGCTCTTTGAAGAGATGGAACTTCTGAAATGTGTTTGCTGGTTTGTTTTTCAGCCTTGCATCTCATGTGAAAATTCAGCAGTGGTATGTTTGTTCCCAGCTGTTTTCGTAGGTGTGCCACCCGCCCCTTGTATTTGCTTATGCTTACTCATAAGCAGTAAAGTTACATGTTCAGGAGTGTTGTTTAGGGAAACTCCGCAAAGGAATGCTTTATAGCTGTTATCCAGCACATGTATACACTGTGAATGAAGTTCAGTAAGCATCAGATATAAATTAAAAGTCTATTTCAAATCATTTATGTTATCCAAATTTTTAAGAGACTATTCGTCCTTCATTGATCTTTGTATTTTAAGGGTTATCTAACAAGCGGTGCAACCAAACCTGGGATGTACCCAACTTAAAGTGGTAGTGTGCCTACGAAGGTGTAGAGCAGCTTCAGTTCACCTGCTGGTGAGGAACTGCTCCTCATTGTGGCTTTTGACGTTGCAAGATGCTTAAGCGTGTGCCTAAATGTAAGTGTGTGACTGGTTTTATTAAGGTCACTGGTACGTCTCATGACTGTAAAATTCGGAATGTGCTGAAGTACCTTGCTGAATTAAGGCTTAACTAATTTCACACTAATAAGGAGTTGCAAGGATTGCTGACATTTTAGAAGTAATTCAACTTTATTTGGAAACGCACTGCATGCAGGGAGGCTGGCGGTGCCTTAGGAGCAGCAGTGGAATTACAGTGCTTTTCACTAGTGCAGCTGCTGATTTCAGTGGAGTTTTGTCTGGTTTAAATGCGTTCAAATTAGAGCAGAATCAAATGCCATGGTTTCCTGTGTTATGTTCTTTCTCCTGTGGAGCTCCATTGAGTATCACAGCAAGTGAGAAGAATATCAACAGTACTGTTGTAATTTATAACAGTAATGTTGTAAATAGAGATTGGGATATGAAGTAAAAATGCAAAAGTCATGAATACTCTTCATGAGTTTATTTAACTGTGTAGCACCCCATTAATTAAAAAAAATTAACAGAAGGTATTCTTTGGAGCCTTAGTGTAAACAGCGAAATTATATAATGACAGTTTTGTAGGATGAGTGTCATTTGTTTTGTTGCTGCATTCTGTATTTTGTTAGCCATGCTCCCTATGTTTTCAAAACAGAAAATGCACTCGCAACCTATTTTAAATAGTGCAAATATATATTTCCCCCTCCCCAATAAAAGCTATGGATTGTGTCTGTAGAGTGCCTGCAAAGTCAGTGTCATGGCTCAGACGTTTCTGAAGCCCGGGGCAAGCGCCAGCTTTATTACAAGTTGGGCTTCTCAATTTATTTTTAATAATATTTCTTATTTTTCTTTTAAGTTTTTTATTTTTTAATGGGCTACGGAAAGCAAGGCAGGTAAAGCGAAGGTTGGAGAGCACTAGGCTATTTAACCTATTAATATCTGTCAACGTATTGCAAAACTGATCAGTGCAGTTCTCCCCTTCACCCCCAGCACTCAGCAGAAGTGCATGTTCCTGGGCAAACCGAGGAGAAGGATGCAAGAAATGGGTAGAATTCCTTGTGTTCTGGGTGCTGACCTAACCCTGATTCTCCTTTACTGACCATAAGGAGTGGGGTTGTTACAGGCAGAAACGTCACCGGGTGTATGGGCACACAGCTTGGAGATGGGTCACTTTTGCTTGATAGAGCACTGGATTCCTGATTTTAGGCGACCTCCTTTGATCAAGCTTCAAGGCTCAGCTAATTCTTATATGTATGTTTGAGGCCTTTTTATTAAATGAAATAAGTTTTTGAAGGGATTTTTTTCTTTTCTAGCAAGAAACATCATTACTGAGGGGTGCAACACAAATGTTTCAGATTTGGAGATACAGAGTGGGGTCACAGTTTGCCTCCAGAATCTGAAGTAATCAGGATTTTATTTCACAGAAAACCTTTAGGCCTGATAACTTAAAAAGCACAACTTTTAACTGATATTACGCAATTTGCTATGGGTCACTTAGCCAAATATTTGTGTATCTTTTTTTTTCTTTAGAAAAGACTTGCCAAAGTTCAGGTGGGATTTCAGGCTTTAACAAACTCTACCTGGAAATTAAGTGCGGAAAAGGAGGCGGAGGGGGGGAATCTTGTATATTTGAATTAGTGTGACCACAAGCTAAAGGAATGTGGTTGCTGTTGATGTGCTCAGTTCAAGTTTTTCTTAAATTTTCCTTGTTCATATCACTGGTACCAAAAAACCTCTGCCAGGAAAGAACTGCAACAGTAGTGAAATGTTGTAAGACCACTGACTGTCTGACATTCATACTTTTCTCTCCTTTTTTCCAGTAATCAATGAGGTATATGCTAAATTAGGGATGGGGTCCCTTGCTGTTTGCAAGGGCTGTGTGGGCAGAGGGTGGATCTTCCCTAGAACCTTCTGGCATCCTTCAGCAGCAGCGGACCCACAACTTGGAGGTTTTGGCTGCCCTCTCAGATATGAAGCTGGGGGACTTGTGTTTTTAAACCAGCATTGTTTCATATTTTTGTTTCCACATAACTAAGTGATTCATTGGAGGAGAAAGGTCAGACAGGCACGGGGAAGGAGAAATGGAACTTGTTAGGAAGCAGTGGGGCCCGGCATCTCACAGGAAGAATGAAAAATAGAATGGGGTGTAATTCTCTTTATGCATGGGAAAGCATTTGTAGCACTCAAAGTTCAGTCTCAGTCTCCAAGAGACTTCTTCTGGCCTCTGCTTAAATGAGAAACCGGATCTAAAGATGAGCTCACTTAGGAAAAGCGTTGGTTTCGGGACAGTGGCCGTAGTTTACTTTGCTCTGTTGCATTACATACCTGCTCCTTTGTGTCAATCCTCTTCTTCAAACTCGGGGAAAGACAGGAAGGTTTGTATGGAAGGCAACTGTCTGGGTTTTGTTGGAAAGTCTACAACATTTTTGATGAAGAGGCTGATTAAGGTATTGCTCTGTCTGTTATTATTAATTTTCTCCTCAGTTATAGGTTAAGTGCTGTATTTTTATTTGATAGGTTGTGTGCCATGATACAGTACAGATTTCCTCCTGGGACTGTGCCTTATGCTCGCGTGCACGCACAAAGCGGGTCAGTGTGGGTGCGCATCGCTGTAGGTGCCGCGCTTGCTCTAAGGTCACAGGGAGGGTTTGTCACAGATAAACCTCCCTAATCCTGCATTTTACGGTCTGTTCAGGTATTCAGAGTTCTTCTCTCTGAATAGGTGTGCTGGTTTCTTCACAGCCGTCACCCAGGACGTGGTGCTTGGGCAGCAGAAGCGCCGTTTTGTTCAGGGAAAACCATCTGCTTCATTGTCTTCCCATAGCTGTAATGCTGTATCGCAGATCCAAACACAAAACCCTCCAAGTCAATAAACAACAAAAAGCAGACTTATCTTTTATAGTGTTCTTGAAACAAATGTAAGGTTCTAACACTAAAGGAGATTTTATTAAATCTAGGCATGAATCCATATTGAAGAAATAATCTACTGCTTCTTTTCAGCTTCTTGTCTTTTTAATTAGCGCTGGCAATGAGATTGTTAGCTTTTAAGATATGGTAAATATGAGCCTATTAATAATATTGAACATAATACTCAACAAGGTACAGGGAATGCTGGTAATTGTAGATGTTTTATAGAGCAGCTAAAAGTGGCCCCTTTTCTGTTGGACAAGTTTTGCTTTGTGAAGCTTGTGATGGGAGCCGGTCCCCGGGGCAGTTTTCCCCAGAGCAGCTGTCCTGACGGGTGACATGGGACCCCTTGTCCCCCTTAGTCCTGTCTGATGGGGTGAGTTTGAGCCCCTTTTCACAGCACGGCAAACATTTGGAGGTTTTTGTGTGTTTTGTTGTTTTTTGGGGGTTTTTTTAATAGATCTGACTCCTTCCTTGAGAAATGATTCACCAGTTCCTCTGATTAATGCTTTTTGAAGTGTTTTACTCTTAGTTCAAGTCCCTTAACTTGGGCAAGGACTGGCTTATAAGGGTTTAGCAGTGATTAACTCTGTTTACAGTATTTTTTTCTCCAAGCGGTATGGTGTTTGCTTTGCTGAGGGGTTTTATTTTGCAGAGTTTCTGTTGACCACCTGCTTTTTTTCCTAATTGGTTACAAGGGCAATTGCTAGGCATAATAAATAAAAGATATGGTCTTCCAAGGCTGTGGCATAGGCGTTGTACGTCAAAGATTTGTTTATTGTGGGCAAAAATATGTGCCTTTCCCTGGGCTGAGGAGGTGCGTACCCTGTTCACACTTGGGGATCCTTCCAAGGTCCCCGAGAGCCCTCGGTAGTGACTTCTGTAATGCTGCCTGATGGCCCTGCTGGGTGCTGCAGCCACCCAGGTGTGCCGAGAACTCCTCTCTGGTCTTACGCCTTTTCCTTTGTGGATTTTGGAAACACAGACTTTTTATTTCCCTTTCTGGTCAGACCAGAGGCAGGAGTTAAGTGTATCTTTGAGTCTGCCTGTTACATGTCTCACCAGTCCCTTTATGGAGGTTTCTCTCCTGCCCAGGCAGGGTCTCCCCAGTGCATAACTCCATTGGGGGGCTTCTTCCCAATGCCTGACCAAAGTGCTTATACTGCAGGTAAAACCTCTTCCCTCTTGTTGGGTGTATAAGAGACCTGGGAGCAGATTATATCGTTCTCTTTGCAGGGTCCTTTTTCATATACAAATGCTGTTCCCTTGTCTGTACCCTCTGTCTTCTCAGAACTTAAGCAATCTTATCTCTGTCCTTGTAAATCCTTTTTTTCCAGAGTTGTGGTTGTTATGGTCACTGTCCTCTGGACTCTCTCCATTCAGTCTGTGTTCATCTTGAGTTGCAGTGCTCTGGTGACATGATTCCTCCCGCCGAAGTCTTGCTGGAATGAGTGGAGACAAAGAATTTCCCAGTGTATAACATGCAGGCAGTGCTCCTGTTTATGCATCTGACTGTGGTACATGTCATTTTTGCAACAGCATGACCCTGTTGACTCATACTAAACTTGTGATCCTCCATAATCCTTAGGATTTTTTTTTTTTCCCCAAAGAAGTGCTGCATAATCTGTTGTCTTCCTTGCTGAATTGTAGCATCTTATAATTAATCCTTAATAAATGCCATCCCATTTTTACAGACAGTTTCTCCTCCAATATCTTTATAGTTGCTCCCCATGTAGTATAACCCCCAGATTTATTGAGTTGTCTGTTCCTTCATCTATGTTGTTCTTAGAAAATGACTGACTTCTTCAGCACACGTTTGTTACCGTCTTCCATTCTGAGAGTGACCCATGGATACCTACACCCGATACACAGTCATTTTGTTAGGATTATGTTTTCCTAGTTTGCTTATGAAAATGTCCTTTGAGATACTCTCAGAAGTCTTTGCAGACAAAATACAGGACTTCTCCTGTTTTTTCCTCGGTTCAATGGATACATCTTTCCCCTTTGATTTTAAAAGGTTACTTGCATCTTGGACTGACTCGTTATCTGTACTTGATGTTCAAAACAGCATAGATGTACCTGTTTCGCCTTCACTGGGCAGGATGGAGCAGCAGAAGAGCAGCCAGCCTGCACCTGACTTGTTCCAGGCTCTTTACAGCTATTGCACCAATTATCCAAGCTAATGAAAACTGAGATTGTTGGAATCTTACTAACTACATAACTCACCCCAGCCAAACCTCAAACAGCTACAGGTGAGATGTATTCACAGGAGCAAAAGTAGCACTCAGAAAAAATACAAAATAGCAAATCTTGGTTAACTGGTTTTCCTAGTGGAAGTTCAAACTGGATTTGTGTAACAAGAACACCCTAGGAAGATGTGCATGGAGACCCCTTGCAGTAACCATCCATATTTCTCTCCTGCATTTGTGTCTGTTTCATCTGTTGGATCTTCCAGAAGCAGTCTTAGCCCGAGGAAGTCTCTTTTCTATTGTTTTCAAGCCAGAATCTGGTCGCAGAAGCCGCTATCTTTACCACACATCATGTCCCTTCATCTTCAGTCTTGTATCAGGTTGTCCTTGGAACAAGAGATGAGCAAATGAGTGTGTCTTCCCATTTAATTACATATGTCAGTGATAACTCTTTTGAGAAGTCTCAGGCCACATGTTTCTGAGTAGGCTTGCCTCTCAGTCGGCATCCTGATCCCTGTCCTTCCTCCGCCTCTAAAATCTGAAGGCCAAACGAGAAGGTGTAAAGGAGGACATGGCGTGGGGGTGTAAAACTCCACTTTTTAATGCATAGCGTCCATCCAGAACCCCTCAGTAGTAACTCCTGTAGCTGTGCCTGTGTCAGTTGGAGGCCACTGTTCCCATCCTTGCCAAGTCTCTGTCGTCCACAAGACAAGACATCTGCAGTGCACTCGTCTAAAGCAGGGGGATGACAAGCATTGAAACAGATGTTGGCAAACAGAGCAGCAAAAGGCCTGTGCTAAGTGAACAGCCCATAGGGCCTGAGCTGTTTGATGGCTGATTACAGCGGGAGCCAACTGTTCGTTCAGAGCAGGCTGAGCCCAGGAGATCCCTCTGGTACGAGATGTGCTTTGCCAACATGTGGTGCTCCCTTTGTCACTGTACCTTTTCAGATGTACCTGGGGAAAACACAGGGAATGGGATCATCATTCAGAACCCCTTAGATGAGTAACACTCTTGCTTACCCAGGCTGAATTGATTCCTAGTTACAAGTCGAACTGCTGGAAAGCATCAAGAGCGTGTCTCGGCATCCAACAGCCAGTAGCACTCATTAGTTTGAATGAAAAGCCTGTGTGCAGGCTTTATCAAAGCTACAGAGAGTTTTATCATGATCAACATAAAACAATATTCTGTCTGAAACCTCTGCACCATATTGCCATATAAAAAGCAGCTAATGTCTAGTGATCCTTGGTATATGAAGCAATTCAGGTTTATCACAAGCTGACATATTATGCTTTGACAGTGAAGAATCCCTTTCGTACCTGATCTCATGTTTCCTAAGACCAGCTTTTCACCTTCTCTGATCTTGTCTTTAGGAGTTGATCCCCTCATGCTGGAGAGATAGAGCTAGTGTTAAATGAACTCATGAGACCTGGTAGTATTTACTTGTTAGTAATCTTGGGTGAGATACAAAATTGCCGAGTAAGGGAGTGGGACTCGCGTACAGCTTGTTCAGTCCTGTGGACAGGAGGTGGATGGAAAACCGGCCCTTACCAGAGAAATAAAATACCCCTTTGTGTTGTCCAGGGTGGTGGGCTGGGTCAGGCATCCCGCAGGCAGGACCAAGGTGTCTGCGCAAAGCTACTGCAGCTTTTCAGGAAATCTCTGGCGTGCTGTCCTGTAACGCAACACTGCTTTTTTTTAGTGACACAGCAGCTACCAGCTGAGGGATTGATCATCTTTCTTGGAGAGGAATGCAATTTTCTTTTCCTCTCTAGCCCCTTGAAATCTCCCTGTTCAGGATCAGCAGAAGAAAGACTGAAAAAAAGGCTTGCAGTGCCACCGAGGTCCCATAAGGCCAGACACGCACGTGACAGAATTGAAGCCAAGGGCTGTACTGGAGGAAGCACTTGGACACACTGGGAATACACCCCAGGACCCTCTGTGTAGGCATATCTGTAGATTTGTGCTGCAAGCATTTGAATGGTACTTGGCATGTTTCTACCAGTGGTAACATCCCATGCAGCCAGCTGAGGTGGTGGTTCATTGCAGTCCTTTCTCGTTTGCATGCCTAAGTGTACCCTCCATGGGGACACTGAGGATCCTGAATGCCAAGGACACAAAGGCTGCCCCTTTCCGCAGCATTAAGAGGTGGTCAGGCCCCATCCTTGGTGCTTTCCCAGAGCAGGAACAGCTCCTGTGCTGGGGTACACCCGGGACTGGCACCGATGGAGGGATCAGCAGCTCACCCTTCATGCTTGTGTGGCATTGCTTGTGCATCCAGAGATCCCACCATCCGCTGCTTCCTTAGCTAAGGGAAAGAAGGATGGGGTTCTCCAGGCTGTCTGAACTGCCTGCAGATGTGCTATCTGCTAATGAAAGATTGTTCAGCACAATCACATTTCCATCTTACCCTGGTAGAGGAAAGGAAGGGATATGTGCCTCTTCTATTCCGTTTTTCTCTGATTTTTTTCTTTGTGATACTATGGACAAGTAGTAGGCGACAACTGTGGAAATCATTACTACATTGCCCTGGTCTTTATAGGGACTTGAACCATTTACCAAAAGGATTTTATGAAGGACTGGCTCCCATATGTCCAAGTGAAAATCACTGGACTGTTCTTGAACCTTCTTATATCATTTTTGTTTACGTACAAGGATGAAAGGAAGAAAGATCAAGGACACCTGGAGGGATGAAGGGAAGGAGAACTCCTCTGTGCCTGCCCTGCAGATCCCTCACCTGACCAGCCTGTACTCAGCCACAGATGTACCACAAACTTTGCTGCCCAGCCAGAACAGCCAAGGGGTTTCCCTTCTGCCCCGAGAGCCGCTGCTGTCTGCAGAGGTGAGGAGCTGCACGGAGGGATTTTGTTTTCAGGAAATCTCTGCTGATACCAGAGTTTTGCAGGGGGCAGCCAGTGCGCAGTCAGTCCCTATGCGGTTCATCCCATCCAGCTTTTTCTACTCTTTCTCCAGAGGAGCTTTGGTCTGCAGGTCCCTGCGTTCCCATCATCTGGAAGCGACACAGATATCGTGCAAGAGTTAATGTCTGATGAGATTTTGAGCTGAACATAGAGAAGCTAGGTGCATAAGGATTCTTTTGCTGCTCTAAAATGGATGTTCCCCTAAACAACGAGGAGTTTATTAGGTGTAAAAGACTTGTTATTATTTATTTAGAAGTGTGGTGTTCCCAGGCTTGTGCTTACCATGGCTTTCTGTGACTTCAGGTTATTGTGCAGTGCTCGCTTTGTGCTCAGCCTGGTTTGGCTCTGCTCACATTTCCCCAGAACCTGTTGTTTTGGTTCTTTTTCCTGAATTTGTGCAGAGACACATCTGGGCAACCAGTGCCCACGGGACTCCCCACTGGAGCAGGGCCAGCACAAAACTCTGTGCGCATCCCTGGTCTCTGCTCCTCTGGGTGCCCACCACCGCTCAGGGCTTCAAACACCTTTCTTCTTCCTAAACTGCCGTAATTTAGGCAACATATGTAGATTAAGAGGCCAGACTCAGTGTTCTCCATTTCCAAATTCAACTGTCCCTGCTGCAGAAGCTCTGTAGCCCTGGAGCAGCTCTTGGTGAAGCCAACTGAAGGCAGAGGGAAGATTGAGGGGTTTGGCCACTGCAAGTGCAGGGTTGTCTTTGCTCACCCCTTTCTTTAGATGAAGCAATGGCACAAACGTTTCTAAGTGTCTAATGTAGTTATGTTCTTGGAGAAGAGTTTTCTGACCAGGTTCAAGCAGATGCAGTTGAAATAGGTCAGCGCTGTTACTTGTGTGAAAAGTGTTTATTCTGGGCCTTAAAATGAAAAATGTGATGAGATCATTATGCTGGAAAATATTAATAAATAATTGATCAATAGTAGGAAATAACTTTTTCTGTAAATAAATTCCAGTGTAATTAATAGCTCCATGTTTTCAGTGGCATGCATGCAAACGAAGCTGGGGATGCAATTAATGTGTTGGGGGGCTGAAGGACGTCTGCAGATAAGGGTTAAACAGTCTGTTGAAGCCGAACTCGTGAACCTGGTTAAACTGCGGGACTTGTTTGTTTCAATAAAACTTTTGTCTCCGCTGTGTACATATTTTATGGCGTTCTACAAGAAACACTTAAAGTCAGGTTTTTAATATAATGTTGGTAGCAAAGTATGAAGGACAGAGGAGGTAACAGAGAAGGCAACTTGCTAATGCAAAAGCAGTGTACTGAAAGTCACTTTTATTTCTTATTTATAATCTACATGCACACTCTGGATAATAGATGACAACGCTCATTCAGTACTTTAACTTCAAAGCAGAGAGAAGGCATGGATGACAGAGCTGGGAGCTGGAACACAAAGGTACTAACAACAAGAGGAAAAATGCCTGTTTACTGGATTGCATTTGTTAGCACGCTGTCTTCAGATATTGTTCCCCCAGGAATAGTGAGAATATGTGCTGCACGAACAATGATTTAACATCTGAAAATGGTGCTTAAAGAGTTTTCTGTCTGGTAGTAATGTGATGAAGGCTTCTGAATGGAACCTGGGGACTTCATTTCTTCTATTTATCTATATGTCTCTCTGGTTTTAGTCAGCGGTAATTGCATATTTAACCCCTTAAATAGGTTTAACTCTCTCAGCACCAACTTTTTTCAAATTGTATTTCTGGTCTCACATCTGCTTTTGTTACAGTACAGCTGTGCTGCTCGCGCTCCTTGCCAAAACACAGAAAGACAAAAGGGATTTTGGAGAAGTTGTGGCCAGGGAAGTGCATCGAGAATAATACCAAGCTCCGCCTCTTTCTCCCTTTTCCTCCTCTCCCTTTTTTTAAGGAGAGCGGTAGATAATGGCATCCAAGAAAAGTGTTTTAATGGCATTCAGTACAGCTGGGAGCCTTATAGCAGAGAATGAGGGAGAAAGAGCTGTAATGAAGGGGAAAGTTGCAGATAGAGCAGTAAATCAACAGTATAAATTTGCTGCTTACTTCAGCACTCTACTTCTTTGCATCTTTCTCAATTAGCACTTCTTCTGGGGGGCTTGCTTAATAGCTTATGTGAAACAAATATTAACATAAATTGTTTAATTATATCAAAATCTTGAATTCCTCCAAGATGAAAAATTGTTTTTAGCTAGGAATACATCTGCAGTAAAATATCATCTAGTTAAAGTAAACGAGCTCTAAGGAAAGCCATAAGATTGTAGCTGAGCTACTTTTACAGTTTATTTTCATGGTATTTAAATTATGATACCAGTGGGTATTTTTAATTAGTGCCTCTTTAAAGTGTGCACTTGTCTACATAAGCCATTTTGGCAAATTTGACTCATTCATACAGTGGTTGCTGTAAAAGAGGCCAGCACAGCCTGCAGGAATTGGAATTAAAAGTTTCTGCAAGCTGTTGTCGACATGACCACATCTCATTAACTTAAAAAATGGAGATTATTTGCCTGAAAGCTTGATTTGACTAACAGTAATCAAATATTAGGCTCAGTGGAGAAGGAGGAGGAAAAACAGCTTCACTGTTGTGATCTATATCCTTAAGTGTTGTGCGGTTCACTTTAAATAGCTATGTCATATTTCTGTTTTGACAAACATAACAGGGGAAAAATAATAAGACATATGGCTTTGTGAATAATCCTGGGTTAGTTTTATTTTTTGCAATCTCACATATTATTTACCAGGTTTACCAAGGGTAAATACAGTTTCTCTAGTGATTCTGACATTAAGAAGAATTAATTATCTTGAATAGTTTCAAAGTTTTAAGTACTGGAAATTGCTTATATCTCATGATTATCAACTGTTAAATAGGCATGAACGTTGAATTTGTATCCTAGAATCATTTAGCTGTTTTAATAAAATATGATAAGTTAGGTTGCAAAATTTTGCATAAAATGAACCGAAATAGAGAACTGCCTTTCTGATCTTGTGAAGTCTTTAAAATAGCTTGTTATATTAAATAGCTGGGGGGAGGGAAGAAAATCTACCTATTGTGCACCAATTAAGGTATGGTTGTATGCAATTCAAAACTGCTTGTGCTTGGGAGAGTGGTAGGGCCAAAATTTGGCATGATGTGGTTGTGTGTTTTCCTGTGAAGCGAAGGACAATGTCATACCTAGATGGAAGCTGTGGCACACGCTATTAAAAAAAAGTGTGCAGTTAAACAAAAGAAGATAAAGTCCTGTGCCTTTTTATGTCTTTGAATGAGAACATGTGCTGCATTTTACTGAAGGAACATGAGCCTTGAATGTAAGTAACTGGTTTTTGCATTAGTTACTCCCTGGAGGTAGCAGAAAAATATCATGTCCCTGCATGAAATGCGAATGTGAAATCTACCAGAAAGAAATATTTATGACCATTTTATGCTTGATTAGACTTGGATGACATCTGTTAGAAGACAGGGACTGGACAAAGAGAGAGACGCTCGGGGGCAAATGTTAACAGAGTTGTTTAGATGATGCTGGGGCAGGAGCGTCCATTTACTGCCAGGCAAAACATAGGAATTGTGTTAGCGAGAGTGCGGCTGACAGGAATTCGCTGTGATGGAGCCGCTGCAAACTGACGGGCTCAAATAGGAAAATGCAGCTGTTGATATTCGCCGCGCTGCCACGATTTATGGGCAGGTATCGCGGCTAAACACAGATACTGTAACTTCCAGGGAGCAGATGCATTAACAAAGTTATATAAATGTGAGTCAGCTATAAAAAAGCGACATGCTCACTTTTTAAAGTTGTTATTCCGCCAGGCTGCACAGAGACTTGGAAGGACTTTCAAAAAAAAGGCCAAAAAGAAGCGCTGGATTTTATTTTCCTTTTATTTTTCTCGAAGCCTGCAGAGCACAGGGCTCTGAAGCAATCAACCTGGTTGTTTACTTTCCCCTCCCTGCTTTATCGCTGCTGCTTTTCCCCGAACCGGCCAGGATCCTGCTCTTTGCTGAATGAAACGTTCCTTGGCTGCATCTGCCTTTGCAGGGACAGAGGGACAGGCAGCGGGACAGACAGACAGGCCGGCCTCCCCTCGGCTGTAAATCTTTAACCCCAAACTTTGACAATTAATCAATTCCCAGCCTTTCAGTGTTTTTCATGTTAAACTGTTGTTTACCAACTCTGCAGAAGGGGGTTTTATGGCTGGAGGTACAAACACTCACTTCGCTCTGGGTCTTTTCCCAGCTTTCTTTTCCTGTAAATTTTCTCTGTCTGGAATGCTTATGGGAAATGTTATTTTGTTTTTGTTTGCAACAGCTCTGTTGTTTTGATTTTGTCTGAGTGGTATGGAAAACAGTACGTCACTTGGAGTGGGTGTTTTGTCTATTGGCCATTTGGCTATTGCACATATATTTCTCATACTTACTACATGATGACAAGGGAACCCAAATGGCATAATTTTCCAGTTGAATTTTGCTTTCCAGTTTAATAATAGTGAAAGGAAAACAAAGTTAATAGATTTAGCAGTTTTGATACTGCTCACATGCTGATAGATGCCTTTGGATTTTTTTCCCTGTGGTTAAGGGTCTATTTAGACAAAGGTCAGATTAATGCATGTATCAGTTTCTGTAATAAACTGCATAAGGATTATGTTACACATTTTGCATACAGTTGTGAAAAACTGTAATTTAAGTACCCAAGCCCATAAAAGGGTAATAAACAACTTCAGTATCATCAATATGATTAGTCTAGGGTACTTTTTACTCTGATTTTTTTAGGCAGTCCATAACAGAAGTATCAGTAGATGCCTTTGAATTGAAAAATGATCTGAAATAAATTTTGTACTTGAAAAGAAAACACGGCATTCTCCATATAACTGTTTAGCTGAAGAGATCTGAATGTAAGATACACTGATTCTTGTATGGTATTTACCATGCTGGGGAGAGAATATCAAAACACCACAGAATGCAGCTTGAAGACCAGGTATTTTTTATGTATAGTACAGAAATATAAAATGGAAAGTATGATTAATTTTTCAATTTCTCTCTGCAGATATCTAATAATTGTGCCCATGGACTGCCAAAGGCTCCCATTAAAGATTTAAAATGCAAAGAAAGGTAGAATCAAAAAGATAGTATTTTGGATTAAATAATGTAAAATATCTGTAGGGCAGTAGCAAAGTGAAAAGCTATTGGCAAAATAAAAGCATGGTGGCAACTCTTCTTGAGACAGACTTAAACACATTCACGTGCATCTTTTTGTAGGTGGGATTTAAATAAAGAATAAAAACACTTAAAGGTTGCTTAAGCCAGCTGTGATTTTAAAATACATTTTTAGGCTTTCAGGTTTCGATATCCTTGTTCACAACACAGTGATGAAAAATACAGTATGTCATCCCATGTTATAAAAATCTCCATAAATACAGTGTCAGGGTCTGTGGTCTGTTGTCCAGCGTTTAAGCATTTAATATATTAGCAAACTCCGTGGCATAATGTTTCTTTCATTAAGTACCAACAGATCCAAGGTAGCCAGAAAGCATTTTGCAACAGCTGCTGGGGAATACGTGATTTTTCTTAGCCTCAGAAAAAGGGATGCTGCAGCCACAGTATATAGAGGCTGTCAGAAAGGTCCAGCTGGACTTTTCCTCCCTTTTCTGTACTGTCTTTATCACTTTGCTCAGTTCCACATAATAACATCTTCATCTGAGATTGCTGTGGCACAGGGGAACTGCATTTGTTGATCAAATTTGGCTGGATAACACTGTGATCTCGTATCCTGAAGTGCGGAGATGTGCCTGGAATACGTAAGCATAAAGCTGGCCCCTTGATTGATTGATTCTGCCTGTCACAGAACAAGATAACTGGATCAGTAAATACCCTGTGCACTTCAACTTCATCTACACAATCAAAAGTGAGGGCATCATGGGGCTGAAAAACACCGAGGCATGATGGGAATATCTACATTTCAGAATGATAGCCAGGAACTTGTGAAAACCGAGGAAGAAAAGAAAAACTCTTTATTTTTCTTTCCTTGTGCGTTTGTACATGAACAGCAGTGAAAAGCGCATTAATTTCTGTGTGTTTGCAGTGCGTCTGTCTCTCCGTGAATTTATTTCAGCTTCACGTCGGTGTAACGCTGCTGCTGGTGTTGCTAAGCCAGCATAAGGCAGGAGTAAAACAGATGAATTAGACTCCGGATATTTCAAGGAAAACATGTTATTTGGAGTCTCTTGTATGAAGGTGGCATTTTATCAGATAAACCATAATTAAGTTATGCCACTAGCTGAGGCTGTTTGCTACTTCGGCAACTCCTAGAACTGTTCTGCTGAACATCCCGAATTCATGCTGCAGGAGCCGGCTTCATCTTGGGAATTTAAATTGAATCTTAAATGAGAATTAAGAGTGTAAGTGACACACACACATGCGAAAAGGCTAAAGATGGCAGGTGGCAACATTTAAATGAGAAGGCCACACTTCTATCCAGAAAATGGAATAGGAGCAAAGCAGGCAGGTTTCTCAGGGTTGCGCTCTGTTGTTCGAGGGGTGCTTTTGGGCTAGAAAAAACTGCCAGAACACAGTTTGAAGAAATTCTGAAGATTGGTGCTCCCCTTTAAAATTGTATGTGTGTGCACGTTTTATCATTGCTGATAAAACTAGTTTGTCCATCTCTCTCCAGCCTACCTTGTGGTTTCTCCTTGCGTCTCACTGCCACGGTGCCTGGTGCTTTGTCTGAACAAGGTGAGGTGACGCAGCGAGGAGGAGACGCCTGCCCAGGCCACCTGCACTGTGGCTTCAGCAATGGCGAGATGTGGTTACCTGCCCAGTCTCCTTCTCAGAGTGATGCTTTGCAAGCATGAGGTGTTAAAGCCATAATGATCATTTGCCAGGCAAAGCCTGTGTGATCCTGGAGCTGAGCGTCTCCTCCACGAACGGGAACCGCTGCGTAACTGGGCAAGGCAACAGCAGCACCAAGCGCATCTGTAGGCTCAAGGCTGCAGGATTAGGCAATCCTGGGAGCAGTTCATTACAGTGCTTTTAGCAATTTTCACAATGTATTATGAGAATTGTGTGTAGCATTTCATCTGGCATTTTTATTTAGTGCTTCATTTGCCTAAGGTACACATCAGCACAACTTTCTGTAGAGAATCTATAGGGTTTATTCAGGCACCTCAGAAGGTGTGGGGAGCTGGAGAGATCAGGAGCCTTTTGTGGTGAGGAAGAGCTGCTCGCTCAGAGGAGCGTGCTCGAGCTCTGCCATGCCATTGCAGAAACCAAAAATGCTTAAGCGGAAAATACTGCCTGTTCACTTGTGAAGTTTATGGATTCTGCATCCAAGACCATTCACCTCTGGCTATGGTTTCAGTATATGTATCAAAGTACCATATTAAAAGGATAAGATAGTTGACTGTGGGCTCTCTAAACTGTAATCGTGTCTCTGTGGACTTTCTGACATCCCATATAGTGGGGAAGGTTGCAGATTGTATAATCGGGTGCTTTGTGTCTGTTTCCTTTCCTTATCTGCATGGTGACAAAAGCTGACTGCTCGTTGCTGAATATGAAGTTTACAGTCCTCTTGGTGTAGCTTTCAGAGCTTGCTTGGGCTACCATTGATGTTACTGGCTTGCTGACTGTTTTGGATAAACAATATAAGGAAAATTTGATAAATGGTGTGAGTGACCTTTTCCAACATGGGCTTGTACTTTGTTTTCCAATATTTCCTCAGGACAATCTGTATTTTTTCATCTAGCACCTACTTTTTCATGGAGAGGGCACTCTCTCTTTTGGAGTTGATGTGACTCAGTAGACATGGAAAAATGTTTTGCGGCCGTGCATCAAAATTGCGGTGCTGCCAGAGCCTGTGCGTGGCAGGCCTCACTTGGAGGGAGGGTTTTGAGGTTGTCTCCTAAGGATTACAGCACTTGACCGTTCTTGTTTTGGTGGATTCCAGCTTTGAACAATTCCTTTCTAGGAATGAATTGGATATGGGCGAGTTACAGTAGTCATGTCTCTGTCAGGCTGCACATCTACAGTGCTTTCTGATGAGATGCCCAGAGACCCTGGGCACAGTTTTGCAGGATAATGGCCACAGCTGCCATAATATGCTCATAATATCATATTTGTCTGCGAGGAAGCTGCTGGAGAGGCGGCCAGTGCTGGGAGCTCCCTGCGTAAGCTGACATTGAGCAGCACAGCGGGTGCTCGCCAGATGAACTGAGGTGCCTGAGAGCCTGAGCTCCCCATGGAACCGTGAGCAGGAGCTGAAAGCTGTAAGTGAAGCTCTGCTCTTTACCAGCAGTAAGAAATAGGAGAGATAAGAGTCGTTTTCTTCTCATCCAGAAGCTGCAGTTGTAGAGAAGGGATGAGAAATGTCCTCCTCTGTGCTTTTCCTTGGGGAAGTTGGAAGAGATATGGAAGGTCAAATGCGTACCTATAGGGTGTGATGACCAGAAAGTGGTGTAAGGACGTTGCTTCAGGCTGTGGTGTATCAGACCAGGGAGATGTAGTGTCGCGAGACACGTCACAATACAGAGAACTGTGCAATATGCAGCCCTTGATGGCTCTTCACGTTCTTTACGTTGCAGTCATGTTCTCTGGTTCATGATGTTGGTGAAATGGACTCATTAAAATATGAAATGTGTTGGTGCAGAAATTAGCTTGAGCAAATAGACAGCAGGCTGTAGACCGTTGCCTTCTTTCTCAAAAGTATAGCAAAACTCAAGGGGAGCTTTGAGCGAAGTCCAACCGTTTAATAATCTATGTGTTAAGTATTCATGAAAGATACAAAAAATGATATCTGCAGAGCAGTGCGGCTTCAGACAGAGTTTTGTGTAGAAAATATATGGCAAGTGTTAAAATGTTGAGCACTGCTATTAGGTATTTATGATATTGGAAACACAACAGAAGGCTAAACGCAATCTGTAATACACCACAACAACCAAAGATTGGCTCAATCTAGCCCAGAACCACAACTTGAAGAGGGTGTTTTACTCAGTGATAAATGCTGGAAGCCATCTCACATTGTTTCTCAGGGATCAGAAGCTTTGTGACAGTGGTCACCACCACACAGGTAGTGCTGAGGATGCAGAAGCAGTGAATGTAGGAGTTAGAGGTGGCTAGGATCCTTTCAAATACAGTTAAGTCTCCTGGGGATCAAGGACCTTCTTTTTTGTTTCATGTGCCTTTGTCCTCATTCTTCTCTCTTTTCCCTGGTCCTACAACTGGGTGGGGTGAGAAGAGCAATTTTTGGGCAGCATTTGCAGGTTGTTTTTATGAAACACCAATGTGAGAAAACTCCCAGATTTGACACAGGGATGGAAGGTGGGGCAGGTTCATGGCTCTGAGGGTGATTCTGAACCCCTCCACCATGGGCCGTGTTTTCTTTGGCAGGAGCATTTGACAAGGCTGACACATTTATGTACAGAACTAGTATTTAGCTTGGAATTTTACACATATGAATGATGAACTAAACAGAACTCATTTATTTTTTTCTTCCCCTCTGAAGCTTTTATTTTTCTTCTTTTTTTTTTTTTCTGAAATGTGAGGTTACATATTGCAGACAAGTCTCAGCATATCCACCCCATGCTTGACCACCAGAATTAATAACTAGCCACATTCCTTGATGATTCTGTAGGGATTGGAAGCTAGGCAGCCGAGTTTGCTATGCAAGAGAGTTAATAAAAATTTTCATTGCTGGAGGAAAGCTTATATACAGTAGTCTGTTTGTCCTGTATTTCAACCACCTGAGTCAGAGCCAAAAAAGCAATTGTCTACTACATATTTCAAACAGATGCTGAGGGGTAAAAGGAGTGACTAGAATTCACAGCAATAAAATCCTGGCTCTTTAAGTTCCCTTGAAGGAAGTGAACCTATAAAATTTTTGCTGCTGACTTGTTTGTCCAGTTCTTTGAAGTATTTAACATTAATTTAGTCTGCAAATCTTTGCCACCTCAATTTTTCATTGAAGTATCGAAGCCTGCTAAACACATAACCTTGGAGTGCACAAAAAAAAAGTGATTCCTTTAGCAGATCTATTCATTTAGCAGTTATCCAGTTGAAAACTTCTTACTGATGCTGGTGGTAGGGTATGCTGTAGGTATTTGGAAAGGAAAACTTTTCAAACAGGTTTGTCTTTTTATGACTATTAATTTCACTTGCAGTAGGTAAGTGTATTTAAGTGGTGGTCTTCCACCCGTTTCCTCACTGCCACTCTTTTCTGTTAATAACACCCATTGCTGTTTGGGGTTGGAAACCAAGGCAGGGGGCCAGGACGTTGTGTTTGAGTAATGGACTGTGCACAAATGGTTGGAGGTTGGAGCCGTGCAGGGGTCGATGTGCCCGTCCCATGCTCAAGGCAAGGGCAGGAGGTGCGGGCTGCTCAGCACTGTTGGTGCTGCAGAGGCTTTGTAGCCTTTTGGGCTGTGCACAAAATGAAAATGGAAACAACCTGGTGATAATCCCACTGATTATCCCACGCCGTGAAGATGGAGTGTTTCCCCCATCTCACATACTCTGTCTGCCAAGTGGTCTTCATGGTCAGGCCGCTAAGATGTCCACAAGGGTCATTCTTGTTGCCTTTTTTGCAAGAAAAACTCAGATTGGTCAGTAAATGGTGGATGCCCTGGCAAACGACTGAGGTTAGTTTTTGCTATGGGATCCTGATCACACCCCTGCCTTTTCATTACATTTTGACTTCTTCCATCACGATTTATGTTTCTCTCTTCTCCTGAACCTTGTGCCGTGGTTGATACAGAGAACACCCCTTGCCCCACCATGTGGGCTACAGCAGAGCCGTGTCCTGTCCTGGTCCTGCCCACAGCGGTGCTGCTGGGACCCGGTGATGGCATGAGCAGAGGACATCAGCTATGAGGGGAAGTTTAAAATATGCCGTCATGCTTAAGTTGGAAAAAAATATCAACGCAGAGGGTGTCAGTTGAAAACCAGCAGGCTGGGAAAGCTACTGTGCTGTAGTGGGAGTGCAGCAGCCTCAAGGCCCTTTAAATGATTAGTGGCACACTGGAGATACGTTAAATTAGCTTTTTTAATTGGTTTTTGAATGTTACCTCTTAAAAGACCATTCTTTGGAAAAAGCCAAGAGAATCCTTATCTTTGGGTTAAATATAAACTTGAGATGCAAAACGTGGATGTGGCTCTGGACCTGAACTTCTCCAAAGCCTGTGGAGTATTTTGAGCGGGGGTGTTGGTGTGAGACTTGTCTCTCTGCACATGATGGTTTGGGGGACGTGTCTGCACGTGAACCTGCAGCACAGCAGCCACGCTCCCACCAGCGGGATGCTGGTGTTCTGGCACACTTCCCTGCCAAACAGGGACACACAGAAATGTTTCCCTAGAAGTGTCTTAATGGTTGTTTAAAGATTAAAAAGAACATTCTTTTCGTTTGTTTTCAGCACCAAAAATTGATTACGTAGATTTACCAATTTTTAAATCCACTGATTATATCGAAGAGAGGACCAGAAAATGTTTGAGCTTAGTTATGCTCTGTTGCCCCATCTATAAAATCCAGGTGGTGGGAAAGAGGCTTTTTAGTTTCTTTGAAGGACTTTAAGATCATTTCAGAGGGCCTGTGTGTTGCTAGTAGTTTGCAAGTGAACTTGGGGCACAGGCTTAATGAAGGATTGAGCCTCTGGTGAAACACTTAGTTTAATTCAAACGCTTCTGGTTAAAACTTTTCTCTCCAGCCTGCATGGTCCCATATTTTACATTCACTCCCAGCATGGATTTCCTTTGCTCAACGTCCCATAGGTAAGCCACAAAAGCAAAATATACTACAGGGCCTCATAGCAAAACTGAGAGTACAAAATTCTGACTGTCCAGCTTAAGTTTTTCATGGCCATAGCACAATAGCCAAGATTGTGTTCTGGATACAAAAGTGGCTGCTGAGATGACCCCATTAGCGTCTGCACAGGCAACTTTGCCCCCTCCGTGGGCTGCAGTTTGGGCTGGGACTGAGCTGTGCCGTTCGCATGTCTCCTGCGTTGGTCTGAGATGATCGCGGTGACGAGTTCGCGCCAAGAGGTAAGAGCTGCTGTCGCCCATAGAGCCGCGTTTTGTGTCTGCCTGCTGGGGACCAGCTGCAGGCGGGTGAAACCGATAGGGATAATGGTATGGTGAATGGGAAAAGAGGATTTTTGAACCTGAAAAGGGCTGTTTATGTATCATAAACCCCTTTTCAATGTCGTAAACCCTTTGAAAGCAGCCCCTCTGCCTCCTCTTTGCTCTGTGCAGCACCAAGCGTCCAAGCTAGCTCTGTGGTAATAGCAGCAGCTCAGTGTGGGTTTTGTAGCACTCAGGGGGAATAGGGAAAATTTTGAAAAAAATCCCAATTGGCTAACAAATTTCAGCATATTTTCAATTGTATGCTAACTCCTAAGCAGCAGGCTGGCATCTTCAGAGTGCTGAAAAATGCTGTGGATTGGTAATTATGAATTACAGCAGGAGATCAGTTCAGCTCAGTGTTTCCAAAGCCTCAGAGATCAAAAGGTGCCAGTGAACAAGATAAAGTATGGAATGGCAGTGAGTATGCCAGGCTGCCTGAAACTTCGTTTCACTGTCTAGTTTGAGGGAAAAATTGTCATTGCTGAATTTTCTAGAGGGGGGAAAAAAAAGTAGAACGTGGATAACATTACTATTGAGGCACAGACTATTTCCAGGAAAACTAACAAAGATGTGAAACAATTGCTGAGGTGCTTTTAGATTTTTATATTTTTGTCTGATTTATCTTAGCTTACCTGATAGAGCAGTAACTAAATGAAGAAAAGCAGTATGAAGAAGCAAGCGGGCAGAATGAAGTATGGCTTGTCCTTTTGTAATTTTCCACTAAACACAGAGCAATACAGCCATATACATTTTTTTTAAGCTGCGAAAGAGTGTATTTCCCTTTTTTGTACTCTCTTCAGCTGTCATTTCCAGGAAATAGCACTGTCAGACAATATATATGTGTGTCACGCTTCAGCCCCATGCGGGGGGGTCAGCACACCCCCGGTTCACGGCTGCCATGCCCCAAGCGAGACGGGACCCCCTGTGTTTGTGGTTGACCTCGTGGGTGCTGTGTTTGGGGTTGGGGTCGGGGTTGTCTCCCAGGTGAGAAGCTCCCCGGCCTTTGAGAGCATCGCTAGATAAGGATTGAGATTTTGAAGCGGTGGAAATCAAGGAAAGCAAAGGATTTGTGAGCATGTGTGGTGCCCAGGCATCACCTCCAGCTGCTCAGGGGATCCCAGGAAGAGTGAAGTTAATTATTAGTAGAAGTGGTCTAATATTAAGATGACAAAAACTTCCTTTGCTTTGCCAAGCTCTTACCCAAGGAGGAGGAACAGTCTTTGCTGGAGGGCATCTCGTCTGTCTGGGGTGTATCTAGTAAAAACTGAAGATACTTTTCACCACTTTCAAAATCCTTTCACCAGTTCCCCAGCTTATTGGCAAAATAAGGCTTGGTGGCAGATTCCTTACAACTCTCTTCCCCTTCTGCATCAATTATGTGTCTTTGTGAGGCAGAGCTTTGAGTCAGCTCTCCTTCAGTTTTCTCTTCTGGTTACTCCCAAGGGAGAGTGTCTCTTGGTAATAGGAGCTACATCAGTTCAGAGAAGAATACAGTTTTGTTCCCTTCTCAAATGACATATGACTATCAGGCATCTCATGAGTTCTCTGAGTGGGCACATGAATTGAACCTTTTAGGAGTCTCGGTGATTAATGGCCTGATGGGTAGGAAGCAGACGCTTGTTACAGGTCTCGGGGATCTGCCTGGTGGAATTAAATAGCTGCCATGTTAGCGATGCCCTTTTACCCTTCTGAGCGCTCCTGTGAACATCAACTAGTGCGGCATGAAAAAGGAAACTAAGTTCACCACAGGGTGGGTTAGGGGATATTTTACTTTTGTTTTTGTTGCCGGTGTGGTGCTACGTGGGTTTTTCTTACCACGCGGGCACAAGAGATGTTTTAACTAGCCCTGGTAAGGTTGTTCCTTGCAACGTTATGAAGGATCGTGGACACTTTGGCGTGGCTGCGGTCTGTGTGTCTCAACCTGGCTTCTGAGGAGAAGTCTGTAGCGTTGCCGGTGTCTGCGGATCCCGGTGCCAGTGTCAAGTGGGGATTTTTTCCTAATATGGACAGTAGCCCACAAGGAACTGGATGAAGTCCATCAGACTAACATTGCCAGCAGCTAGTAGAAAGTTTGGCTGTACTCTGCTTGGACCAGCCCTGAGTTAGAGACCAGAAGGTAAAAGGCTTTTTTTGCTCCATTACTTGATGTCATGTGGCCAAGAGTAATGTATTAAAAGCACAAACCCAGGGATGCTAACAGGACGTGATGCCTGTTCACCGGTTCCCCGTGCAAATAGCTGTACAGTCATGACTTTTGCAAGATGAAGCATTCTTGCTTTGTTTTGTTATGTTTTCCCCCAAAGCAAGCTCAGAGCGGGACCAGAGCAGGTGCTGCCATGCTTCTTCAGACCCATCCCCTTTCTAATTTTTTGGGACATATGCCCTCCTTTACCTTCTGGCCCAATACTGATATAGTGCAAGCGTTTACACTCACAAAACTTCCACTTGTTCTAGTGTCGACAGTGTGAAATTTATGTATATACATTTTTATCTGAGTACTCACTGTAACCCATGCTTTAAACTGGCAGTGACAGCTAATTCCTGGTTAGCAGTAAGTGCTAGGTTTGTTTCTAAGGAAAATATCGTGAAGCAAGGGGGAGATTTGCTGGTTTGTGGGGTTTTTTTTAAGTCTTGCTGTTCTGTATTAGACATAGACTGTTTTTAAACATCAGCATGTGTTCTTCTGCTTTGATGTTTTCAGGAAGAGGATTCTGCCTCCCACTTTAACAAAAGTCCCATGTTCCTCTTAAGTTGTTTTATGTTGCTAATGATGTTGCTTACTCAAATAAATACGTATGTGCGTGCACATTTAAAATGCAGCATTCCCCTTCAACGCACCACTGAAACATAACAGAACTGATCTTCTCTAGTGATCTCATGTTTTGAAATGAAAATGGGTTCTCCTTATCTTCTCATAGCCCCTTTGATCCTTTGCCTGTGGGTGTATGGTGACAGAGGACGGGGAAGCCTCAGCTTTGCGTGGCATCATTAGCCCAGAGCATCAGCAGCATCCCGGTGAGGAACGGCTGTGCCCCCTGTACACTGGGAGAGCGGCCGGCTTCCCCACACGCACCCCTGCGCCAGGCGAGACGCTCCCCTGGACGGGCCCTGTGCACACGCTGGTCATTTCTGCGATGATTTTCCCAGGGACCTTTACGGTGTCTTGGCAGTGGGAACATCCCTGATCTTGTCCTTCCTCCAGGTCGCACACAGCTCCAAGGGCTGAACTTGGAGACTAGAGCTGGGTTCACCTGTGCAACCGGCCTGTACCTGGGCTGAGAGTTTGCATGGTTTTGGTTTTCCCAGCTGTTCATTCAGTCCAAGGTGTGTCGTTTGTAGCTGGTTGCAGGTGGTGAACTGAATAGCCTGAACCTTTCTGGCAGGGCTCTGCATGCAAGTACTGTCAAAACTGCTCTCAGTGATGAGTCAGTTACTTATTTTCTCTCTTATATATATATTTTTTTAATGACGAGTATGCAGCTAGTGTACCCATTAGAGTGTGCGGAGGGATGGCATAGAAACGAGGATACACATGTGTATGGATCAGATGCTGAAGAGCAGCGTTCTTGTTATAAATATAGCTCGGCTGTGTTCCGTCTTACATTTCAATTTTATAATCTGTTCCAGAAGATTAGGACAAAAATACTGTAGTGTAAGAGAGCATTACTTTCTGGGTTCTTCAAATAATAATTCTTAGTAAAGAAACTAGTAAATAAACCTTTAAAGATGGGCAAGATGACATCTTCCCTAGTTCTAGGAATTCGACTTGGAGTATAGATTTATGAAAGGTAAAATAAAGGACAAGTACAAACAGGAGCAGAACTGTATGTTTGTTTTATTTATTTTTTTTTTCCAGTTTGTTGCTAAAATGTATGAATTGTCCTTTTTTGTTTGTTTTATTGGCGTGATTATATATGATCTATCTTTCCATGTATACTTTTTAGACCTAGTGGGCCCACTGTGATTAAATGTTTGCTTTGAATACATGTCCAGCGTGTTAACTTTTCACAGCGGAGAGTTGTTAAATTCATTTTTATACAAGAGAACGGGGAAAAAAAAAGGATGGTGGGGGGGAAGAGAAGATTGTTAAATGTATGGAAACCCTTACTGGCTGAATTATATAACTGAATTCATTCAACATGCTCGGTGTATCTTGTTCTCTTTTCAGTATTGCCGCTCTGTTCATCACCCCTTTTAGTGCTTTAGGCATATGGCATGCAGTACATCCAGGGAAGTGTCAACAATATGGCATATGTTATACATACTGATCTTGATACACCGTAGAAAATAATGGGCCTAACTTTAAAAGGCACGATGCTAAGAATAGAGCGTGCTGCAACATGTAGACAGTGAATCCGCCATGAATGTCATGTTTGAAGACAAAAAGAGCTGTATTTTTCGTGACTTTTGTGGCTTGGTTTGTAATTCTGGCATTACTGCAAATTAAAAATATTATGGTCAGATGTATACAGGCTAGATCTTCACCCACCTGATGCTGGTACCCTGGACCCTGTGGAGACTTGGGGGTCAGCACAGAATCGGTGGGTGGGCAGGGGAGGAAGGAGAGGTGGGACCTGCCCACCCGCTGCTCCGGTCCCCAGGGCCACCCATGTGAGCCGGGGTGGGGACAGGCAGGGACATGTGCCAACAACACCCATCCATGGGAAGAGGGACGGGGACAGAGGGTGTCCCCGTGCCTTTCCAGGAGTCACTAGAGAGTCACACAAGCTCACCACTGAAAATCAGTCTGTGCAAGCAGGTCACTGCACTCACGTTAAAACCACAGCGGTGGAAATGAGTCTTTCCAAAGACCTGCCCGTTAGGGCCTGGCTGCGAGATCAGGGCTCTCATCTGGACTCGGGAGAGTAAAATGAAGATGAAAGTCTCTATTTCTCATTTCTGGATCTTGGACTTAGCTCCCCATTTTGCAGTGAACCTTTTGTCCCAGGAATGCTCATTTTTATATTAAATAAAAATGTAAACAGAGGGTCCTTTGAAACACTCAGCCTGAAAATTGTTCCAGGGAGTTTCACCTTTAAAATAAATGATTCATAGCTCAGATAGGTGTTTGTGCATGTCACTGTTGCTGTTTATTGTGCTGCATTGGCCTGGCTCGAAGCTGTAACATCTGAAGTGCAGAGAAGCAGTGACTGGGGAAAGAAATATCTTCTTTCCAACAAAGACCAAATATTTGTCTGTTATCTCTATGGCCGTTTTAGCGATTCTCGATATTCTCAGAACTGCACAGATCGCCACACAGATAAAATAGAACAACAAAATATTTATTTTTCATCTTTGTTGAACGCTGAACGTTTTGTGCATGTTTATGAGGGTTAAACATTAATAGCAGATGTTGTTAATGAATAGAAGGTTTGAGCCAGCTTCTGAGACCTTTTAGTTAGTACATGAATTTTCTGGTTGATGACAATACTTGTAACATGCCTAATTATGAAGTAGTGTTCTAATCAAGCCTTGAATAACTGAAGAATTTCCCCTCCTCTTTTGCGGTTATTTCAGTGGCACACACACAGATCGCTTCAGTGCCTGTGCTTATTCTTAGTGATTTTTTTCTTTTCTTAGAACGTTTATTGAGGTTTTTCCCCCAAGAAGCACATTGATTTACGCTGAACGTGGGCGCAGGAACGCGCTCGCACGGGCGGCTCCGCCGCGTCCCCTCCGTCCCGTCCCCACCAGCTGAACCGGTGCCAGCCCCTGAACTTGTTGTCCCAGTTTGTCACGCTCCCAGGTGAAGTACGTGAAAGTGATTATAGGTAATAAATATCTTTTTTTTTAACTTATTGCAGAGGCAGTTTTTCCCCTGTTAATGAGGGTAATTTGACTTGGTTGAAGGATTGCAGTTCTTAAGAATTAATGCAGCAATCCAATTCAAAGATTTAAAGAGATCTAAGATTTTTCACAGGTCGTGTGCTAGTGAATGTGCTCCTATCACATAGCAGCTAATGGACTTGAACAACAGTCTGTCATTTACTGTTACCTCAGTGTATAGCAGCTTTGCCCTTGATAGCAAGTATACTTTCCCAGCAGTGCAGGTTATTTAGGAGTGCGGTATATTTGTAACACTTTTAAGAGACAGTATCCTATTTCTACCAGCCCTAATTACTGGATAAAGCGAGGTTACCTTTCTGACTTTTTAATTATGTGTTTGGATGCTAATCTGTGTGAGCCCGAAGTACTTTACGCTCTAATAGCTGACTCCTTATTTTTTTTGTCTCTATATATACACATATATAAAATAATTTTTGTATTCCGTTGTTACTGTATCAATGCACAAAGGTTAATTACATAAATATGAAAGTGTTAGGCACTAGTCTTCATAAGGTCCCATTATTTTTAGGGATGCATTATTACCTTTTAACAGTGTTTTGTAATGACTTATTTGTAAATGCTGCTAGAAATGCTCTAATTTCTTGATCCAATTATGTTCCTGGATATTAAAAATCCTATTTTAAGGTAATTAGAAGGATTCTCCTCTGTTTAAATGTGTGTTCTCTAGACAGTGTCACTCTATACTCTGCACACAAGAACCTTTGTTCCTTAATTAGAAAGAGGACTAGAGCTCATTAATTGTGGGTACAAAGTGATGTCTGCTCAAATGGAGAAGCAATAATACAGTTTAAATAAGGATTGATCCTACATTTTAAGTCTCATACTATTTCGTACCAATACTGATAAATAAGCAACTTATAATGCGGGTTCCAAAGCATTGTGTTAGGATTTTTATTGAAAGATCTCTTTTTGCAAGGATAAACCTCTGTCATGCACAATAAATAAAGGATGGATGATACATACACAGCGTCCGCTGTTTAGAAAAGTCAGCGTTTGTCAACAGTCACACCATGGTGATAGCTGAGATACTGGAGTTAACTCCACCCCATACTTTAGGAAATGAAATAATTGTGGTAGGTGTGCAGTCAAAAGCAGTTTGCATCTTGGCCTTACAGAGCTATTCTTGCGATGAGAAGAATGTTTTAATTACGGCTCACAAACAGGATGAGTTATAAATGTTTGAGTATTTTGCAGGGTGTTATTTTGGAGGATGGAGACAAGTGTACTTTGTCCTCTGAATTTTACCATCGCGCTGCCATCCCCTTGGGTGAAGAAGGACACAGCTTGGGAAGATAAACCCAAGACCCTTTACCAAAAGGCTGGTGTTTGTGCGATGGCCACAGAGCAGGGGCTGGTCTGAGATGCACAGCACGCGTCACCCAAAGGCAGGGCGAGCTCCCAGCTCCCAAAAATCAGCTGCCAGGGCGGGATGTGGGGACAGTGTCTGTGTGGGCTTGGAGTTTGGGTCTTTTGTTATCTGAAGCCTTCCGAAAGTCACGGCTGGGGAGGGCACCTTGTGGGGATGTGCGGGGATGGCGATGCCCCTGGGGCTGCCCAGCCCATGTCTCCGGCTCCTCCACCATCCCCGCCGTGCCCGCTCCTCTCCTCGCTCCCCTTGGCCTCACAGCCTTGAGGAAAAGTCAGTCTGATTTTTCCAGCTCTGATGGAAACCCGCTTTAACACGGCAAAGCGTTTCCTGCATGAAGAATAGGAAAGTTGCACGATGGAGTCATTTCACTTGTTTTTCCTCCTTGTTTTTCCTTTTCACAAATCAAAACGGTGCACGCTGGAACATGGTATATATTTCACTCAAGGCGTATCGACACTGAAAGAACCCCAGAAAATGGGGATGTTCTTGGTGTCCTTCTCTGCTGTATTCCTCTTGGTGGGAAAGAAAAATAGTTTTTAAAAGATAAAAAACCTGTTCTTCAATTGACTATGCAAAAATCTTATTGCGGTATTTATTCCAAACCTGCACACATAATGTTCAGTCAAGGAGAAAACAGCAAAAAACAGTTGTTGATGGACTTAGCAGAGAACTGGATTAAATAAGCATTAGTCTACTGAAGCTGATTACAGGAATATGAAAATGCAGTATCTTAATGGTACATATTTTCATGTGGCAGCTCAGTTGCCTTTCATTTTGCAGCTAATATGTCTATTCTTATGAGTCATTTACTTCTTTAATTACCTTTTGCAGGCAAGGCACCATGGTATATTAATGTGAATGATTTTTACTGCCAGTTTATCATACAATGCCCCAGAAGTTGAAAGGCGTAATTGACTTGGAAGAGCAGCTCATGAAGGAAACAATATTTAGTTGACAGTTTTCCTTGTACTCTCTGTTGACGTTTATGAGTTTACACTATGCTAACGGAGTAATAAACACAATTTTCTTTCAATAACAGGAAAGATTCGCTTTTAAAATACATTTGTGGAAAACAGATTCGTTCATTTCTTGAATAATATAAAATAATGTGTTTCCAGTGATGAGATGTATATAAGATTGTCAATTGAATTAAACCTCGGAAGGTGCATTTATAACCTGCCTAAGAGCGTTAAGAGATATTAGGGTGCACATGAATCGAATCAATTTAATGAATATTTAAATTATACACAGATTTGGATAAATCATATTCAGATCTGTGTGCTGGATTCTTCGTCGGCCTTCTCTTGTCATCGAGTGTGAAAGTTTGAAATGGGAATTTGAGGGACGGGGGCTCTGTTTCTGGAGATGGAAAAACACTTGTCAGAAAGCTTTTGATAAATCCTGATTGGGGGATCATGGCTGAAACTTTCTATAGCCTCCCTGAAGCCACAGGCTTGAGGAAGGTTTAAAATCAGCTTTGCAATCCGTCAAAGTCCATTTTCTTCTGGAATGCTACTTTTATTGAAATGACCTTGTCAAATTGCAATTCTTTTTTTTCCTGAGCATCCCTAGGACTGTGCCCAGGTATGATTAATCATCCCATCCCGCTTTAATTAATTTAAAGGCGCACTGGGCCGGAGTGGGAGCGAGAAGCCGGCTGGCGCGGCCAGCGCTTCCCCGCTCGGCTTGCAGAGAGTTAAACTTTTCACAGTTTTCCCCGATTGTTTGCAGTTCAACCCTCCGCAACATAATGAAAGTTTTCTAGCCATCTGTTGTTAAGCTGGCGGTGAGCAAGGCCAGTATATCCAAACAAAGTGCTGGCCTGCTGTAAACTGAACCTGTCAGTTCAGCATAGCTGGGCTGACCCCCGGGCGCGGGGCAGCGCCGTGCCAGGCACTGGCTGCCGGCTCCGCTTCCCGGGGAGCTACTTCGGGGGACCCTGTTTACTTTTTCCACTTAGCGTTCCTCCCACAGGCTTGAACTCGTTTATACTAAATCTTTAAATTGACTCTGTGCCTTTTTTTTTTTTTTTGTCTATTCCAAACTTCTTTTTTTTCCTCTCTTCTGGGGGATACTGAAAAAAACCCCAATCTATTAAAACCCCAGGGCTGCTGGAATGTGAGCTTTTTGGAGGTGATGTGCAGGGAACACGAGGCAACAACTCGGTGTGTGTGTGTGTGCGCGCCTGCGAAATTGTCTCCCAATAGAGAGAAGCATGTTCCCAACTATCCCAGCTTGCTTTCTAGCTCCCATTGTTCCCTTTGTTCTGTATTATTTAAGATCAGTTACTCATTTGCTTCTGAGGATTGGGAGCAACCGGCAAGGTAGAGCACAGCAACCAGCCTCTATTGTCTTCCTGCGATGCGAGGTTGCATCCAGAAGTGGCTGGGGCAGCTTTCCTCCCGCTCCTGTTTGCTTCTGCCTGGGGGCTCTGGTACTTTCAGTATAAGGTACCAGAGAATTTCAAACTTTCTGAGCAGAATTGCAAAGATCAGACTGGAAATGCCCTTTATGTGCAGGGCTGTGGGGTTGTTTTCATTCTCGTTGGTACTAAACAAGCGCTGGTTTGGCCTCCCCTTTTCTGCCTCTGTGCATTTGTGCTTTTTCCAGTCTTGTTCCTAAGATTGCCTTCTCTTTTTCCTTCCTACATAAATGCTGCTTTATTTATTCCTGTTTGTCTGTGAGGTAATATGTCATTCCCCTGCTAATATTCACCCAAGCAAGCAATTTTAACCATTTTTTAAGACTGGCAACAAAACTCAAAGCGCCCGTGCCAGTAAAGTGAGTATTAAGTATTAGGTATTACCTGTTTCCAGTGTTTGTTTTTTGGACTAGACTTAGAGTAAATACCTTTATGCTACTGCTATTGCCAAAATCACTCTTTTTGCTTCATTTTCTACTCTTGTACTGTACCTGCTCGGCAGTCTTTGGCTGGTTTCAAGCGTGTTTTACTTACCTCATGATTCTTGGAAAGCAAACCTGGTTCTCAGTGACCCCCAATGCTGCAGTTCTTCATCAGGAGGAGTTTTGCCTGAGGAATTGCTGCTGAATTTGTGCTGTGTGTGAAACCAAGCTGCACCTTTGGAAAAGGGTATCGCAGCCAGTCTGTATCTTCACAGTGTGTAGCAAATGTACTGGAAGCTCTGGAAAAGCAGTAAAAGTCATTAGAAGTTGTGCTTTGCCTTTCCAGAAGACCCCACCAAGGGCTTGTGCTGGTCCTTGCCAGGGTGCGTGCCCAGGTTGGGGATGCCGTGTTTCAGGTTACATCCCTTGCCATGTGTTTTCTGGGCAAAAGGAGTATGACACTGGTGAAAACCACTCAATTTTAGATTAAAATGACTGCACTTTACTAGGAAACTCCATCCAGCTCTAATCTGTTTGTAAGGTGACTGACATGTAAAGTGCTTTTTGTTTTAAGGTGGAGGGAAATGCGTTCAGGATAGAGTTTCTGGTATAAATGTCAGGTGCAACGCAGTGCGTGCTCACTCAAAAAGTCAAGCAGATAACCTTGGCATTTAGGGACACTGCCTTGTATAAAATGAAATTGTATTTTGTTTTTAAAAAGGAGGGCTACATTAAGAGGTCACCTATTAGCTGTGTTTTTGCTAGCTGTCTGAAACTCGGCTCTACTGTCTATTAAACTCAAACCACTGTGTAAACATTCCTGTGTTGTTCCTGGTCTCTACAATGGCCAAGGGGATCGGGTTTCACCTGCCTGCACATCTTCAAGCAATTAGAGCAATTAGCTTGAAGCCATTTCACATTCAAGGTCTACAGTGACATTCAAGTCCAGAAGTCTAGAGGAAACGAAAAAAGGCTGTAGAAGGGCCACTGTGCAGCAAACACACATAAAATAACCTGCGAGAGGGTTTTTTGGACTTATAGTGACTTCCAAATGTGGCCTGGAGGCATTGCAGCGGGCAGGCAAAGTTGCTGCTGCAGAAGGGAAAAGATAAAGCACCTAATGATCCTTTAAATTGTACCCAAGTTTTGCCTGTTTTGCAGTGGGGAGGGCGGGGGAGGAGGTAGAAATAGCAGCATGATTTGGAATGATATTTGTGTGAAATAATACGGCGTTGATCTTATTTACTGACATTTCTCCTGGCATGGAGATCGTATTTTTCTTCTCATTTAGGTGGGGATTTATATTTGGTGTTTACATTGTAAAACTGCACTCATTCTGGCTAATGTATCCGTTACAATGACATTCAGTGTTGAGTTTAGTGATTCCAGCAGTAAGTCTTGAAAGCTGCTATTTTTTAAAAGGTTGGAGCAGATTAGTGGTGACCTTAAAAGATTAAACTAGTACAGTTTAAAGATAAATAATCAGCCTTTAGCACATTAGATAGCTACATAAGCATGACAGAAGGTGACTTTCTTACAACAGTTTCAGAACCCAGGAAGCATTTTTATATTTGTAACTTGACTAAGGCAGGGAATGGTGTTTTGCAGAAAGCGAGACATAAACTGATTGCACCACTTCAAATTGGTTAATACAGTTTTAAATCCACAGTTTTCCTGTTGGTTTTATTATGCAGAAGAGGCTGATTTTAAAAGCTGTGCCTGCTGCAAAAGAAGATCTTTCTTTGCTGTCCCGGAGGGTGTTCTTAATCAGAAATAACCGCAGGCTAAATTATAATGTGGAATCCTGCTGCCCTTTAACCTAACACTGCTGCTCGTTCAGTGTTTGTTAACAAACAGCTCTAAGTACAAAATTGTTTGAGAATTACTTTTTCATTATATTTGCTGACTTCAATTAGAATAAGAAGCTTATTTGGGGAAGAAAAATTAAAAATGTATGGGTTTCTAGCGAAAGTTTCAGCAATTGTTTCCCGGCAAGTGCCGTCTTCTTTATGTATCTGCGGACTCTGTGGCACATGTAATTCAATTTAAATAAAATTACCTTCCGAACTAATATTTCTGCACTAGAGAAAGAGGCAGAGAGAGCTCCAGAGCATCCCACGACTCAGCCCTTTGAAAGATGCAGGGGCTGAGCCCAGGGCCCCTCTTGGCCTTGCAGGGGGATGCGGTTCCCGTTCCCTAACGAAGAGGCACCGATTCCCCATCCCCTTGGGAAGGCTGGGCCAGACACAAGCAGCACAGTGTCCTATTTTTATTTCACTTTGAATAACACGTAATTGAAATGTACGCTCGGCAAATTAATTGGTGAGTTGAAGGTAAGAACTGCTGAGTTAGTAGAGATGGCACAAGCCCTCCTCTTTTTTCCCCCTTAAGTTTACATGCTGGAGCGGAAACGCTGTGTTACTCAGAAAGGAGGTGATGCCTCTGTAGAGCAGACCTTTCCTTTTTTTTTTCCCTAGCTTAGTCTTCTGTTTCTATGATCTGCCTTTTGAACTGTTTTTGTGGCTGATCAGTTCCACCTAATATGTCTCTTGATTTCTGCTATTGTAATACTCAGACGACATGCTGTTCTCTTCATTTTTATAAGCTTTAGATGCTCCTGCCTGTCATACTCTGGCGGTTTATCTTCAGCGTCTGGATTTGCTTTCAGACTTGCATGTCTATCAAGCTGCTGTTGCTTTGAATGTGAGATCAAAAGAAGATGAATTCCAGTAAAAAATTTCCTTGTATGAAGAAAAGATTGGGGGCCTATGTAAACATCCCACTGACAGCTCCCAATGAGTTATTTTAGCAGAGCATTAGCACCCAGAATGACAGACAGTCCAAGACTACATGCTAAATAACAAATCAGTCCCTTCAGCGGCAGCAGCACGTTGCCACAACAGCAATACATTTTCTAAAGGAATCCTGTTCCTCTTTTTTATTGAATATGGCTGTTCGACTGCTCATCTCTTCACAAGCTGCCTTGGAGTGCCAGCCCCAGTTTACTTTTTCTTGACAATATCTGTGTCATGTCACCACTATGACAGAAGACAGGGCTTCGATAATTGGGTGGGGAGACGGTTGGTTAGTCATCTTGAGTTAAATAGGTAGTTGGTTTTAGGGAGGGGAAGGAGACGGCGAAGAAGGGAAAGCATCTGTCTGAATGCTAAAGGCAAGCTTTCCGAGATGCTGGATGCGAGTCCTGCGCCCGAGACAAGTTGCGTTTTTTGGGTGGTTGTTTATATCTCAGTTCACGCAGTTAGAGAAAATACCTCTGAAGCCCGGCCAGCCTCACAAGCCAGTTTTAAGAGCAAGTTACAGCACTGCAGGGGGAAGGAAAGTCAAGCTTGGCTGAACTTATGTGCAAATATGATTTTGCCTAGATGCGGAAGCGAGGTGTGCTTTTTGCCACTGTTTGGTCTAGTTGGGGACAAAATTAGTTCTGCATGTTTCTAATTACAGATGGGGAACTCAGTAACGCAGAATTGCAGGGTTTGTTTGCGCCTGGTGTAGTGCTAAACCCAACTTTTGAGATTACCTGCGAGCTCTGGCCGATCTCGCCGCTTCGCCAGGGAAGAATTAGGGAAGGAATGCTTTGCGGTTTCTTTGTCATTTAGGAAAAGCAGAGGTTGCTACTGTGGAGGCAGAGCCCGGGTGGCTGCCGGCGAAGGGCAGCGCTCCAGCGGCTCCTCCAGCCCCGCTCCGGCTGCTCTGCACTTCCTGTTTATTCAAACATCTTTTTACCATTCTTCAGCCCCCGCTTCACAGAAACAGCCAGAAACGCATCTCCAGCGCGAAGACGGAAATCTAAAGGCAGACAGTAAGAGCTTACTCTGTTAAACTCTTCATTTTCTCTGCGAGCGCTGAGAGAGAAGGAGCGCGCAGGCAGGGCTGAACTTTTAACTTGCTGCCTTGCGCGGGCAGCTTGGCAGTGCAGGAGGGGGGAATCGCTTGGGTCTAAAGGAAAAGAAGCCGGTTCAGGTTGTTTACTGCGGTGTTGACAACCAGGGTGGGTTTTTGGCCCAGCTTTGGAGGAGCATGGCGAGGACTAAGTCCTCTGCCGGGGCGCCCGTCGCCTTGCGGCGTCCCTGTGGAGCAGGAGCAGCTGTGTGTCACCGTCCCTGCTGCTCGCCCGGTGCTGCGGCGTCTCCTCGCACTTACACAATTAGCAGAAAAGAAAAAAAAACAACAAAAAAACACAATACAGCAACCCCCCCAAAAAAAAGGAAGCATGTCTGCTGTTCTGGGCAGCCAAAGAGAGAGGTGCGAGCCCGCCGAGTTGCTTTTTGTTTTCCGCAAATTGTTTGCATCGTAGCTCTGGCACTGCTTGCGAACCAGCCTCGCTAATATTTGTACCAATTTCATGCTAATAAAAATCAGGCTGCTGAGACAAGCATGGCTATTATCTCATTCATATTACTATTGTTTAGACCTGTGGTACTACAAAAGGAAAGAGAAAGCGTGCTCACGCCGGGTAATGGTTGTTAACTTCTCACGTGAGGGATTTTCTCTGCAGTTTTTCAGTATTAATGATTGTTGTATGAATGGTCTTCAGGGGTTGTTGGAAGATAGTGTAGATCCTCTGGGTAATCCGTGTTGCAACATGTATGCTGGATTTTTCCCTCTCTGTTCAAGTGACTTAAAAAAGTACTTGTTATTTCTCGGTTGTTCCTTCCACTGAAATATAATAGCAGGTAACTTGTTTTTGGTAAGCATTTGTCGTGCTCATATAGTGTGAAACGTAAGAGAAAATGGAGAATATGCCGCCTGCCCTGTGGTGAAAGCGAATCCTCCTCAAGGCTTTTCCTGCCTCTCTGAGATCCAAATACACTTTAAAATTTTAAACTGTAAAACCCCCATCTTCCTAGAAAAGAGAGCGAGCAGGAGAGAAATCAAGCTGTGTGTTCAGCCAAACCACAAGTACAACAAACATATTTTTAAAATATATTGCTAGTCTGGCTTTTTAATGTTCAGAAGTTGTTCTACTTTGCAGAAAAAAAAAAAAAATGGTGTTTGCAACTGCCTTAAGGACAATTTGTTTAACAGTAGGAGTAATTGCATGGGGAAAATGGAAAGAGTGACTGAAGTTATTTACTCAGATGTTAGTGTAGGTGTGGGGCAGAAAACTCGCTGTGGGAACAGTGGGCTGCTTTTCTTGGTATCTTAGTCTATTTGATGACCATCAAATTTCCCAGCTCACTGGTTTTGTTTTTTCTGGATGGCATGTTTGATTATTTATCAGAAGGGAAAGGGAGTAGCTGAAGCAAATAAACATGTGACCGAGCTGTGTTTTGTTTTCCACTCAGAAGGCCGTGCCCTTTAACAGATATACAGAAAATAATAAACGTATTGTTTTATGATAAAAGGAAATTATGTGTGTCATTTTCTTTAGCAAGGCCATTAACCCCTTGTGTTCGGCGGTCTCCGCCTTCTGGCAGCTTATTGGGTTTGCAGCTGGGAATTAAAGGCACTTAAAACCCCCTCTTGTGTGGAGCGTTTCCATGGATTACTGCTTCACCCCTTTGGATTTGCTGGATTTATTACGTAGTCGTTTCTGCCTCAGCACATCCCTGGTCCTCTCCCTGGTCCTACTCGAGGTACGATTGACTAAATGAGCGGCACTTTGAATTTGTAGCAGAAAACCCTGAAGAGTGCTGCTGGGATCTCTTGTTGCGGCTGATACTGGTGTCTGTGCAGCACGAGGGGTTGCAGCTGTATTTGGTCCGTTACAGATGGTGTCAGTTTATGTGATTCTTCTTTAAATGCCAGGTGTCTAGCATGTAGCGTGTAGTATTTCCTTTGTAAAACCAGCTTAGGACAATGCTCATTATCTTCCCTGAAAAAAAAAAAAATAGAAAAAGAAAAAACAACTATAAACTAAATCACTGTCAGGAAGTAAAATACAGGTTTGCCTCATCTCTGGGAAGCATGTTGCATGCTTTAGCTGCTTTTATGGGATTAAAAGAAACAAGTTAAGACTGTCATGCACATGAAAGGAAACCGAGATGTGGTTTGTTTCACATTGTGCAGGTGGGTATAAATTTAATAGACTGACTTGCTTTCAAAATCTCTCTTTGTCTCCCGGAATCGCATGTCAGTTCCAGCGCGCTGCTGAGCTCCGCGGTCCGTAATAGCGCCTGACTGCCGCTGCCCCGCAGGTACCGGATCGGCAGGAGGGTCATCCTCCTCCTCAGGGATGTCGGGTCCCTCTATAGAACAGCTCCAGATTTAAAAAAAAAAAGGAAGATTTGCCCGATATCTTGAAGTTGTGTTCAAGTGTGTGCATCGCTGCCAGGAGAGGAGGTGGATGCTTCACCCACTGGCTCCGGGGGGAGTCAGCGCTCGGTGGGAGCCCGAATGGGTGGCAGGGACTGAAGCTGCAGGTTTAATTCTGAGGGAGGTAAAAATGGCAGTCGAAATACCAGGGAGAGGAAGGGCTGGTGAAATAAGGACCTGAAACTTCAATGTGGTGCACAGAAGAAAGAGGAAATGAGCAGCTTGAGGCCAGGTGATGTGAACAGGGGCTGACATGGGCTGTCCCTGTGCCCGGTGGCTCCTCGATGGTCCCAGAGGTGGGTGTCAGCAGTGCAGGGTGGTGGTACCCAAGAAGGCAGAGGGGCAGGAACAGTTGCATCCAGTTGGACGTGGGTTCTCTCCAGCCCTGGCTGCCGTCCTTGGGCTTATGAAGGACAGTTAGAGGACCTGTCCATTGGAGAAAGTTTCCTCCTCGCCTCGGGCAGTTAAAGGTTGGCTCGTGCCCTGAAGCATAAACATTTGTACCCTAGTTTGTATTTTTTTCTTTCCAAAGGTAAATGCTCCCATTACTATCTGTGCAAATGTCTAATCCTTTCTTTGTATCCTCCCCTGCTCTTGGCACTGGTGATATCTTGTGACAGTAAGTTCCACCGAGTAATTATGAGTTGTGTATTAAGAAAGAAAAAAAAATCCTTTTATCTGCTTTAATTTTTTTCTTTGGTGGTTACTGCTTCCTGACTTCATTCAATGTCCCCTTTCTCTTGCGTTATGAGAAATGGCAAATAGCACCAGATGTACCTTCTCAGGCCGAGTCACAATTTGTGTACTTTTATCATATCCCCTCTTACTCATCTCTTGCTAAACTAAACACTTCCATCCTTATCAATTTTGCCTCGTATCTGCTGAGGCCTCTAATCATTTTTGTCGCCTCTATCTGAACCTTGCCTATTTTTGCTTTACCAGAATCTTGCAAAATTAAGGTTTTTAGAAACGAAACTAAACTAGGTTGAGCCATGGTTTCGAAATAGAGAGATGTGATTTGCAGCACTATTTTCCCATGATTTGGGCTGCCCCAGCACATTGATTCCTCCATTCACCCAGCAGCAGCGAGCGTCCGGTGGTGCGTGGTGAGATGTCCATGCTCAGAGGCTTTATTTCATGGGCCTCTGAGGGCAAGTTTGTCATACAGTGTTTTGGAAAACAAGCTTAAAATATGTTCCCTGTTTTGTTGACCACACAGGGAAGCGCGCAACCAGCTGTATGCAACATACTATTTATGTTGTAGCAACAAAAAGGCACTCTTCCTTCTCCCACCCCACCTTTACCCCTCTTCTCTGCTAAAAAATATGAGAACTTCCCGTGCTTTTGACATCCAAGAAAAATGCTGCACAGCAATGAATAGTCCTCCAAATATTCAAAGGTCTGGTTCACTTTTGGATAAACACAGTAGTTCAGAATCTGATCTCGAGCCTACAGAAACGAACTGGAAATCCCATAAGATTTTTTTTCATCACTCAGACATAGTTCAATTCTGGTTCAGTTTGCACGGGGAGCCAAGATTTGTATCCTTTCTCATTTTACCAGGATGTGTTGGCCCATCCCTCCTTTCTTGCTGGTACAGACCGCTACATGCTGTGAATCTTGACATGCCAAAATAAAGAGAGCCATTTTTAATGTTTGGGAACTTTTTGCCAGATGCTTTTTAAGTGGCTTTGATGAGTTTTGACTGTGACTCTCTAAAAGAGGAGACAGAAGGTGTTTTTACAGTGTAACCGCCTGAGGGTTTCGTTTGTGCCTCAAGAATGGGATTTTTGTAGCTGTTATCGCTGTTGTGGCTGGTTTGGGGTTCGCAGGTTTTTGGGGTTTGCTGAGTTTGACCTCTTGCTGCCTGCCCTCTTCCATCCCGCTTGCGTCTCTGGGTATTCAAAGAAAACACCTCGACCGCCTTCCCCCCCCACATTGGTGGAATTCATGAATAAATCACAGAATTAGAATCCAGTGTTCTGTAGGCAATTCCCTGTTGTCCCCTGCGTGGGGCTCGGTCCGCGCTGCTGCAGAGCTGGGTGGCAGCAGGGACCTCGCCGGCCTTGGGACGGGCTGTGGGGTGGCAGGGCAGGAGCATCGAGTCTGCTGGTCCTGGTGCCAACAGCAGCAACCTCAGCACCCAGGAGGAGCGAGTGTAGCAGCACTGGGGCACAGGCAGCTCCACCCCATGGGTTTGGAAGAGAGGGTTTCTGTTTCCAGTGCCTTTTCCTGGAGGGGATCTCCTCAAATGATAGCCAGGATCTATTCCAGAGGAAAGAAACTCAGCCTGCTGGAAGAAAAAGAAAGATTCATCTTCTTTGCTTATGACTGAATTATTCTAGGAGATGCTTCAGCGTGAGGCACATTGCCAGCTTCCTTGCTCCAAGCCTGCCCCCCCCACCAGGGACAGGATGTGAGCCGGGGTTTGCACATGTGGACCTCCAGGTCCCTTCTCTTTTTCCAGCATGGGAATCACCTATTAGTCACTTGGCTAGGATCAGTCTGCTGTGTTTTAGCAAAGCCTTCAGGGCCAACTGATCATTTTATTTGAGTAAAGGATTGCTGTTGAAGCTCTCCTCTTTGAGCTGGCTGGAAGCCCCTTGGATGGAGCCAGCCTTGCAGAGGAGCTGCAGCTGAGCAGCATCTCCCCTGGCTCACAGTATCCCTCTACTGCACCTCTGGAGTGGCGCTGGGTATGGGGTACATGGAGCAGGGCTATTTAATGAAACAAGGAAAGAGAGAATGAGATGGGGGTGAGTGTCACTTGAATGTAGGGCTGACAAAGGTGGACAGCAGGGCTGCTTCCTCAGGTTATGTTGGGTCCTGGCCGTGGCCCATTGCTGAGCCCTGTGTCCTGCCTGTCATTATCCCCAGGCTTCCCTGCTGCGGTGCTGGGAGCAGCGTTGGGGCTCTTGGCGTTGGCTGGTTTTGACGTGTGGTGAAGAGGGTCAGGATGGTGGGAACGGGGCGGGAGCATGGAGCAGCTTGTTTCCCAGTTCTGGAGGAAGATGAAAGAGCTGGGTACAAATGTCAGAGGGAATAAGTGCTGCAAGAACATCTGCTTCTCTTTTTTGCATCTTCTACATTTTATTCCTCCTCTTCATTTTGGTTCCTTTCCTATTCTCTCGAGTTGGTTCTTCTCACCTCCCCCTGTTCTGTTCCTCCCAGAGGAACAGCACTACCCACTGCTGTCGCTTTGCACTTTTTTTTTCCCTTTTTGCGTACTGCTCCGCTCCTCGCTGTTTTCCACACGTTGTGCGGCTCCTCAGCCTGCCGGAGAACTGCAGCAGGGCTCCCCTCCAACGTGTCTGCCTCCTACCACCGCTCCTCTACATCTGCTGCTCCAGGAGAAGAGAGTGTCGCAGGAGAGAGGAGATAGAGGAGGCAGGAGTGGGAGAGACACGAAGCAGCTCTGAAGCTTGGGTGCATCCGGGCTTGTGAGCTGCATCTTGCCGCTCTGCTGGGAGCAGCTGCGGAGTGGAGCGGGGTGTGAGGACAGATGGGAGCTGAGAACGAAGAGACATTGCTGGCTGAGTCTAAATCCCACCTCGGCCCACCTGGGAGAAACAAAGGTACTTGCCTTGCGAGACTAAATGGAAGCAAGAAACCTTTCAGAGAGGTGGGCCATGCCTCTGCTGGGAGAGGCCTCTTTAGCGGCCAACCAGGTGGTCCCTCAGTGCTTAAAGCCACTACAAAACTTGGGGAAAAATAGATGGTGGGAGAACTGCATGCCTGATGCTGCAAAGCCTTGCTTTGCCCAGAGCACAGCAGGGAAATCTTAGCAGCAATCATAGCTGTGCGAGGATCTGGCTACCTGTTATTGCTCAGAGGTCAACACAGAAGTTCTCACTTCTGGAGCCTGGGACTGGGGTAGCATTATGTTTTCTCCAAGGGTAGATTTCGCTTTTAAAATATCTTCTGTCCCATCTCTCTCTGCTTGTTGTATTTTGTTTTCCTTTTTAATGACCATAACTGAAATAACGGACAGATGATGATGTTGGCTGGGGAGTGACTTTCCAGATTTACTGCTTGGACACTTCAGATGGCTGTGGGGCCATCTCTAATTTCTGGGAACGGTTCCTTGCTCCTTTCTCAAGTTGCTTTCGTGATGGGCAGCTTTGTCCACCTGGAAAGGCCCAAAATCCTTAGGAATCTGTAAAAACACATGGGATTTAGTTTTGTGCCCATCTTGCAACTTCTGCATGCATGCTTCTCCATTTTAGAGGCAGATGATTACTGCCCAACTGCCCTGGGAATTGGAGCCAGACAGGATGCCGGTTTCTTTTGCATCCTGGTGTCTCTTGCTCCTCTCCACACCCTCCAACATACGTACCTTTCCATATATCCTGCGGTTCCCTCAATCAGTCTTTCCATGCCTGATAAACCTCAGATGTGGAAACAAGCTGCTTCTGGCCTTAGGAGTCAGGCCCATTATAGGTCTAGGTCTTCATATTTCATTAATAGCTGATTGATATTAATATTGGTTGGAGCAGATGGGAAGGGAGGAGCTTGAGCTCTTTTTCTTCAATAGAAATAGACTGATGGAAAAACAGTTGGAGAATCACTGCCTTGTTGTACTGGCTGCAGCGGTGGAACAAGTTAGCAAGAGGCTCCGTAGGACTGGATCCTGTTACTGTTTTCCTTATATACTATTACTGTAAGCAAGTATATGGTATTCAAGCAGCATTTCTATTTTTAAAGTTCTACCCTTCTTTTCCAGTGTATTTGCCTTTCCCAGCCCCATTCCCGCATCGGGAGTTTCTAGCCATGTGAAGTCAGAGGCAGGGCTACGTTTTTACCCTTGGAGCAGAACTTACCCAAAGAGGATGGTGAAAATGAAAGATTGATCCTCTTGCGTGAAAATGCTGAATTACAACAGTAACTCGAGTGATAACGGTGCCGGATGTTCTGGGCAAACAACAGCTGGGCAAACAAGTCACGTTCTGTCTATCTTGCAATAAAATTGTCCTGGTCATCTCCAGTGTGTACTTCCCCCCACACCCCAGTGCCTAACTAGCTGGGAAACATTTAATGGTTGCCACTTCCTTAAGCAGAGGGAGAGGGATTTTCGGTGGGGCTTCCCACTTACTCTGTGGCATCTTTGAATGAAACAGGCTTGATTCATCCCTCAGTGAATGTGCTGTTAAAATTTTTTCTGCGTTAGGTGTCACCCAGTGTTGGCTCCCAAATACCCATGTCTCTAAAGTACAGCATTTCAGTTGCCTTTTTACTAATCTGTGTTTTACGCCAGCAAATCTCCTTATCTCTGGGTGATTTCCTAATGGATAAGAAAATAGCTCGGGAGTTCATTTACTGTATCTTGCATTTAGGCGTCACACCGAGCAGAATCAAGATGACTCGGTTGGTAGTGAGCCTTTTACTGATTGTCGTCCTTTCAGATCCCTGTTGATAGTGACCAAACTCATGGCACTCAGAAGATGCGCTGGCTAAGGGATGCTTTTCTTCCTCTTCCTTCAGTAGGTGGGGAAGATTTCCTATTTGTATTTTGGTGCAGAGAGGAGGACGATTGCCGATGTTGTGTGATTAACTGCTGGAGGCCAGGACTGGCGTCTGGGTTGTCCCAGGCAGTCATGACCAGGCTTTTGGGGTCTTTGAACAGCTCGGATAGGCTGTAATGCAGTTGCTGGTAATCACGGTCCCAGGTATCTGAAGCATCTCTCTGGTTTTTGAGGTCCTGGTGTCTCTACCTGGTCCTGTGAAGGAGAACTCAATTGCCTGGGTTCACAAACACAAGCTGTTTCACTACAGCCCCTGGCAATTGTTCACTTGCAGAAGTGCAAGCACGTGGTGGAGATTTAGGATGTAACTACGGCAGTGGGGAGGAATGTGTGAAAAGAGCTTGGAGATGTCAGAGCACCCGCTCATGAGGAGAGGGCCACGTTAGCAGAGCTGTTGGCTAGCGGTAAACAGTCCTGGCACCCTTGTTTCAGGACTTGGCAGGAGCAGGAGTTGAACCAAGTCCAGCTTTACTCTCTACTGCCTGTTCAGTAAGTTGAGGACAAGGCAGATGATTAAGGAAATGTGGGGAAACTGCTACAGAAGCTTTTGGAAAGATAAGAGACTTTGGTCTCCATGTCTGACAGTCTGGCACTTCTCACTAGCGTTGAATTCACATGCAAATCAAAGGCAACATCTACTCCCACAGGAAGCTTTATTAATGTACAGGCCTGCTTGCGAATCTCCGTGCTGATGAAGGTTGTGGGACTGACTTCAGTCTCAGATTATTCCCGGTCTGTCCTCGGCTGAGCGCTGTGCAGCATCGGCAGCCTCAGCAGGGCTCCCACGCCGGCATCCAGCCACGGGCTCCACGCGGGAGCGGTTCCTGCGTGGAACCAGAGAAGGGGGTAGAGGTGACACGCTTGTCGGCTTGGATTAAACAGGATATGCCGGCGTAATGAGGGCAGATGTCCTCCGGGCTTGAACCAAGATCAGCAAATTAATTTTGTGAAGGCGCTCCAAATGAGCTTGAAGTGCTTTGCATAGAAGAGGAAAGAGGGCTGGTGCTTCCCATACCAAGATAGACATCTTTCTTCTACACATCCCGTTGTGTGTAAGGAGTGCAGTTGAGACTTTGAACTGGCAGGGGTGGTGCTTGGTCTGAGGCTGGAGAGAGGAAAGGCTGAGCAGGGCAATGTGGAAGGGCAAAGGGGCTTGGGATCCCTGGGTTGCCGTACCACCAAGGATGCAGTAGCTACTTGATGCAGATGTTCAGTAAGAACCAGATCTGAGCTATAAACAGCCTTCCACATCTTAAACCCAAGCTTGTCTGATGCTTAGCTTTTATTGCTGTCAGTTATTTATAAGCAGAAGAGCGAAATCTTGAGAGAAGAGAAATGGGAAATGCCATTTCAAGCTGCAATCCCCTGAGCTGTCAGCTTGCCGCCATCTCACCTGTGCCTGCCCCTCTTTTTTCTCCCTTTGCTGCTCCTGTCCATCTCTCCTTGTATCCACAATGCTCCCTCTAGTCAACTCATTTCTTACTCTCATTCTCTTTTAATCCTTCTCTCCCTGTTCCAGCCTCCATGCTGGTTCCTTCCTCTCACCCCCGCTGGTTCCACCAGATCTTAGCGCCAGGACAAGTGCCAGCCAGACCTGGAGCAGGGAGGTGTGGGTGTCACCTCGAGTGGAGACGCCTGCACAGGGGTGGGTGTCTGGGGCTGTGGGTGCTGTGCATGTGGGGTGGAGTGGGGACGGAGCTCTGGCTTTGCTCCATCAGAGCCTTGCCGTTGTGAGCCTGGCCGGAGGGCAGAGATCTTCATCGGCGTGGGGCCAGGCACGTGAGAGCTGGTGGTGGCAGCTGCCCAGAGCTCCGTGGCCAGCTCCAGTAGAAAGCAGGAGTTTCTTGCACGGCTACTTGTTCTGGGGATCTTCAAAAATTTCTGGCAGCCAATTTTAGTTGTGCAACCTCTCAGCTGCCAGAACGGATAGAATATGATCATATCACATGAAATGCATGCAGGGTCTGCTATAGCAACTGTATTTCAAAGAGACAACACATATGGTGACTGGTTCTTTTTGGAATAATATCTATAAGTTGGTGATGTTTTATTCAAAAAGGCTGTAGCTTGAAAGGTTAGGGATGTTCTGGTTGTTTAGTGTATGATTAAAGAAAGGCTTCTGTGGTTTTTTTGGCCTATTGAATCTAATTACTGGGAACTAAAATGATCATTTGATTGCACATTTACCTGGAATTATTCTTCTGCAGAGCCAGTCTTAATAATACATAATAATATGTTGCGCTTGTACTGTATAGCGCTGCTTGTCTGAGCAACTCAGAGTGCTTTACAAGTATTCATTAATTAAATAAGCCATACAACACCCCTGTTAAGTAGGTGAGTATTTGTTGCCCATCCCCTTAAGTCTTGTGCGTTTTATTTCTGCTGCCTCTGCCCACCCTTGAAGATGCTTTAACAGCTAAATAAGCTAATTTAATAAAAATTGCATTTTTTTTTTTTAGTTAGCATAAAGGTTTCCTTTGTTGCATTGTGTTAACTGGTAGGCTGTAGGGTCTTCTGGTTCTTGATGCTGAACTGATGACAGGTGCAGTTGTGTGTGTGGCAGCACAGACACTGCCTCCCCAGCACGTCCCTGTGCCCGGCAGCTCCTCGCACCCCTCGCAGGGACACGGACCGTTTTAGGGATGTTGCAGGTGCAGTGAGCTCCAACCAGCTTGAAATGCAAAAATCTGATTTTACCTTCATCGCACCAAGCTCTGTTGGAAGTCGCATCCTCCCTTAAAGAGTTTTTCTGATCCAGTGGAGACTTGTTATTAAATTTGAAAGGAGGGCTCGTTGCCAGAGCGCAGTAAGGTCTTTCCTCCCCGCTTGCCCTGGCGTGCGGGCCTGCAGCAGTGCTTCTTCAGCCTCCTGGGCTGCTGAACGTCCCTCCAAAAGTAAAACGATGGGTCTAGGCCATAAAATAACAAGGCTCTACTGGGGGGTGGCGGATCGGAGCTTGCAGTCCTTGGTGTCAAACCTTTCCCAGCAGTTCTGCGCTGAGATGAAACACTTTGCAACTTGGAGAAGCAAGTGAAACCCAGAGTGTATCCGACTCCTTAATTAAATAGGTATTAATTAAATCACTCAGAGAGCACACACAGTACAAGTGGGGAAGGCTTTTTCCCTCCTTCTGTGTAGGCATCTTGCAAAGGGACTATTTTTCTTGTTTTACATTAATGAAGTCTTCAGCCTTCCCACTTTTCCACCTACACATGTACTGAACGTCTCCAAGGAGACCAAGAAATCCCAAGTCCGGCGCTGGTGAATCCTCCTGGAGCAGCAGGCTTGGGTCTCGCCAGCGGAGCCTCAGCTGTGCCACAGCCCATCTTGTAGGGACCTGCCTCTTCCTTGCGGTCCCCTGACTGGGAGTGAGCCAGGACAGGGACTTGTTCCTTGTCCTGCATTCCCCCATGTTTCATCTCTTCCTCTCTTTACCCCACCTGATGGAGAAATCAGGCCTCGTGGGGTGGTGGGCTCTAGTGCTGTGGGACACTTTTCCCTTGCTTTGCATGAAATTTTGCAGTCATTCACCACCACGTGATGTTCTGCTCATGCTTTTGGGATCGTGTCCTTTGCTCCTCTGTCCCATGAAGGCACACTGTCACTTTGCTTCTCTGACCTCTCCCATCCGAGTCCCTGCTGCTTAGTGATTCTTGAGGGGTGTGATGCTGTCCCCACTTTTCATTGCACTCACTCCAGCTCCTCACAGCTTCCCCAGCCTTTAGCACATGAGCTCACCTGGTAGCAAGGAGGGGTACGAGCCACCCCGAGCAGGGGAGGAAGATAACCGTGCGGTGCTCACCACCGGGAGTTCTGCGGTTACTTGAGGTTCCTATGCAAGAGCTGAACTTCAGGTGCTGCCGTTTGTCTCCGTAGTCAAAATGGGAAACTCAGCAGAGGGATATCTCCCCATTGTGTGCGAGTACTGAGTTGTTTTTTGTGGAAGCCACTGCTTTTCTCGGTGAAGGTGCTTTTGGAGTGGAGCGGTACCCCATGACCAAGAGGGGTTTGACCCTGTGCTGTGTGCATGGCTCCCCATGCCGTAAACTCAGTTTTCAAACCTCTTTCCTCGCAGGCTCTCCAGGTGGCACGGCAGCTTCTACTGCAACAGCAGCAGCAGCAGCAACAGCAGCAGCAGCAGCAGCAACAAGTTAGTGGATTAAAGTCTCCGAAGAGGAATGACAAACAGCCAGCCCTTCAGGTAAGGGGAGCCTGTGTGACTCTGTGAGGGGCTGGGGCTTGTAAAACCTGAATAAGTGTGTCTTACTTGTGAACGCTGGGATGGGACCTTGAGAAGCTTCTTCGCAAGTCCACAGAGCGGTTGTGGCTGATGGAAGTGGTGTGAGGACCCGTGCTAGATGCTCTTGAAAATCCCACTCACGGCATATTTATGAATCTTGAGTGTGTACTTTTATTAGCATCCCGTAGGGTTGGATCATGACAAAATGGAATAGCTTTTGTTACCCTGTCAGTGTGCATAGGAGATTTGCATTAACATTTCTGTTTGATTGCTGTTCCATTTGTAGTCTGTGTTCACTCAAACCGTTGATTTGCTGTGTCAAGGATATTGGGAAATACTAGGATATCATATCATCAGTGTGTTTTTTTCCTCTTTTATTGTCTGCTGATTTATGGACATCTTCAGAAATAAAATCTAAATATTACTGGGCTTTGTGCTTTTATGAATTCAGAAAGCTAAAACCAATACAGCATTCCCAAACAGAAGACATGTGCACACATAGGCGGCTTTGGAGTACATTCTGCTAGTCTTGCGGGATCAATCACGGGAGTTAAAGACAAGAAAGACCTATTAGGTCATGTATCACATTTTCCTTTTTTTTTTTTTTCCTATTCTAGTGTTAGAAATCCCAAGTGGTGGTGGGACTGCTATTATTTTCCTTCAGATGGTTTTCCATAACAAAGCACACGCTCAGGAACTTTCCACTTTAATTCCCTCCTCTTGCTCCAAGTAATACTGCTTGTATAAATACTGAGTCAGTCCCTTGCCTTGCCTCGTGTTCACACTTCTCAAACATCTGAGATACTAACACGTACTTGCCAGTTTTGGCAAATTATATGTATCTAGTTCTTTATGTATTTCATAAACTGGCACTTCTAGACCCTGACCACTTTGCAGCTGGTTATTGCTTTTATTACTGCTCTCTTTGCAATTGCAGCATGTCACTATATTTTTGATAATAAGTTACTGAATATAGCAGTTCAGCTGCAGTCGCACAAAGCCCTGTAGCTGGGACATTTATCTTATCTTACTCTTCTGTATCTGATGCTTCAGCCTCTGTAGCCCCAAATTCTTTCCGTGTTTTTTTTTTTTTCCCTGCTTGTTGTCATAGCACGTTGTCAAACTCATGTCTGTTTTGCTCTTTCTAATTTCTTTTTTAGTTTGATATACTATCACCATGAGTTCCCTGACAGCATTGCTGCTTCTCTTGCCTTTTGTATGTGCTTCAGATTATTTTCCTCCAAAAATACAGATCCTAGACTCTTTCAATAGGTAGTAGAATATGGAAGGTAAAGCCAGCTTCACTAAGGGCCTTGATAGTGAAGTGAGAGGACCTGATCCTGGGGTTCTTACCTGAATAAAGCTGACGGGGACTTGAGGGGGAGTTTTGTCCGAGCGAGGAATAGCTGTTAACTGCAGTCCTTGGCCCAGCGTGGACAACTTCTATCTTTCGTGTAGTGATTTCATCTTCAAAGCATTTTGCAAATGCTAATCTCCAAAACATCCCCAGAAGGAAAGTCTGATAAGTAAGTAGTATTATCCCAGTTCTGGACTGGGGAACGGAGGGAAGCAGGTTAAGTGACTTGCTCAGGATAACAGAGGGAGTTGGGTTTGGAGGCAGGATTAAGATTCAAGAGTTCCTGGCTCCCACCGCCGTGCTCAGGCTGCTGGACAACACCTCGCACATTTTATAGCTGAGCTATTATGCTTTTGGAAAGTATGAAGCATTTTGTCATTGGGCAAATATACGTTTTATTGTCAGTGTAGAGCGCCATAATCCAAAGCGTTACATTAATGCTTTCAAAAATATTTTATTTGGTAAATCCATAGCTGATCCATATGCCTTTTAATAGACTCTTCCACTGGGGACATTTTTAATGAGAGATTGTGCTGGCTAGGTCCAGTGTCAGGTACTAAAAGAAGTGCTTTGTTGTGCAGATGTCTTAAGAATAGCTCCAGAGGATGAAATATGACTGTGTTGACCTTTCAGCTGTGAGCTTATTTGTCAGGATTCAAATAAGTTGAAAGGATCAAACCAAACAGTTTCCGTAGTCAGACTGGGAATTGTGTTGCAGAGGTCAACAGTGAAGGCCACATTGCGGATTCCATAACATAGCCAATTGTTGGTATGTATTAAAGTACTGGAGCAGCTCCTGCAGTCAGAGACACAATTAAAATTCTAATTTATTAATGTATACAGAGACCTGGCCCAGCCTGTCACTCACTGATTCAAATGACTGCCCAGTCTTCTCTTTTTTTATTTTCCGCCCTCCTCACTCCTGGTACTTTTGTGGTCTTAAATGTACTGGAAGTTCTCTTGAATGTAACAGACCCTGAGTGCATCCCTGCAATGAAAATCTGTTGGTGAAAGGAAATTATGGCTCTGGGGTTAGAATTTTTGAGTATAACTGCACCCGTGCAAGCACCCACACTCCCTCAGTTGGGTGGCAATACCTGTTGCTGCCAGTATGTAGAATAAATGTCGAGGGTGGTGGAAATACTCCCGTTTTTCAAAAGTTTGCTTAAATAATGAAGCGAGTCATCTTTACACTTCGTTTATAAATATAGGTGTCTCGTTCGATAGCCACAGCAAATAGCAGTTATCTGGGGGTTTTTTCCGACTAACAGACTTTGTGCATAACAAGAATATCGTCAGCGTTGCCGATCTCTGCTGTGCTTGGCGAGGACACTGGTGCAAAGCTCCCTAGCGGGAGTGCTGGGGAGCTGCTTTTGCGTGAAACGGGGGGAAGGGCTGCCCTTCCTGGGATGCTGGTTGGGTGCTCGATGGGAGCCCTGGAAGGGGAGGTTGGTACGGTCCTGCGGGGGCCGAAGAGCCCCCTCCATCTGGGGCTGAGCACTCCAGCGCCACTCGGCAGCCTTTGTCATGTAAACCCCACCGCCGCCGACCGGTGTGGAAAATTAATCTAGTGGACGCTGTGTAGCTAATCTGTTATCACCTCATGGATAATTTCCTATATTCCTTCTTTATTCACTTATCAAGTAGCCATGATGCTTAAATATATCCTGACATCATGGCCGTGCTGGGCCTTGGTGCCTTCAATAGCTTCACATGACAATGGGCTCCAGCGACCATCTGTGGGGTCTCTTGACCTTGAGAACTCTACCTGGAGACCTGCTTTTACCAAATTTTGAGCTATTTACTGTATAAGAACTTGGACAAAGGAGTGGAGATGTGCTCTACTGATAGTTGAAAAAGGAATAAATCTCCAAATACACGATGACTCACATTTTGAGCCTATCGCACACTGCCGCGCTTTCTATTTGGCAGTGACCTCCGGTTTCACAGCCTGATGACACAAACAAAAGAAAATTGAAAGTTAAGGAATGGATTTAGTAACCAGCAGTCGGGAAAAGAGTATAAAAAATATCAGCCCCACAAAAATTACTGGAAGCGAAAAAAGACTAAAACATGTTTGATAATATATTTGCCATAGACATTGGATTTCCTTGAGTCTCTGAAACAAATAATTTAACAGGCCAGGTATGCTGAGGATTTTGAAAATGTGCACATTTTTCCTGGCCAAGATAAATATATCTTTGTATTAATAGATGTATTGATTAAAATTTGCAGCTTTAATTGCTGATGCTCTTAACGATTATTCATTTTTGTTCTTCAAGCATTTTAGTTGCTGGCAAGAGCACACAGATTGGAAACAAATCAAGAGACACATTTTCCCCCAAGAAAGTAAAAGTGCATGTGTGTTTTGGCAATACTAAAAATACCGTTTTTTTCAAAAGGCGTAAATGTTATGTGTTGCATTGAGCTGAAAGCTGGAGACTGGGCTGAAAACAGATTTAGGGTGTCCAAGTCAGTATCTCACAATTGAAACCCATCACTTGACTTTATGTGATTAAATGAGATTTGTTGTATGATAGTTAACCTCCGTGTGTTTGGAGAGAAGAAATAATGTCATTACTAAGATGGAAAGTTTTGTTTTCAGTTGACAAAACAGCAAATAAATATTCCTTTTAAGTCACGGCCAAGAAAAGAATTTGGGTTTGGTTTAGATTTTCGGGGTGAGACTGGGGGAGGCCAAGAGGACAGAGCTGTCCTCGCCTCTGCATACCGCTGCTTTTTAGAGCAGCCTTTTGGCTGGGCCTTTGTAGAATGTAATTTGCATGCTGTATTATCTTAATACTTCTTCCCAGTATGTTGAGAAATAGAAGAGGGCAAGAGGAAGAATTGCATTAACGTTGGGAGCAACTATTATTGTTTTTTTTATGAAATTCTAAATGATTAGCTCGACAATGTAACGAACACTGAAAGGTGACGGGAAGGGCTGTCTCTGTTTCACTTGGAGCACACAAGGACCAGGTTATGTAGCCTCAGGTTCTACACGCAGTGTACTCATTTTACATAGTGGTAAATGCAACAACTGGCCAAGAAATTATGTCTCAGCAGATAATTTGGGAGGGGGAATAAATTTTCAAGTGCACTTATTCTATTTGTGTGAGTGTCTCTCTGTTCCACTCCTAAAAATGGGAGTCGATCTGAATTTGGCCTCAGCCAATCCAGCGGGAATTTTGCCACCACCTCTAGTTGGGTTGAGGTTTCACTTCTGCAGACTTTAAATAGTTTATCTATGAAAATTGCACTTGAATCTTTATTTTTTTGTTTATGGCTTTGGAAACAAAGCCAAGTTGAGTTTTGCTGGTTTCTGCCAAAGGACCCATAACTCATCTCTGAGCCCAGTTATACCTGTTAGTCAGTTCTTGGAATATGCCTGTGAAGTGCAAATGTCATCCACCCCACAAACAGAACAAAACCTGAGTCAGGTCGTCAAAATTACATGATCAGCTTGAAAATTTCGATGCTAATGTTTTTTTCAGTGGAGCTTGTGTGCCTTTTTTTGCTGCCCTTTTATATTTTTTTAAAGCCTTCAGTATTCAGTTTTTCCAGCTTTTCAGCCTGAGCAGAAAGGTGACAAACACAGTTGTTTTTCTGAAAGGAGTTTATGATTGTCCTGTAATTGCATGATTCAAAAAAACCACGGCTTCTAGGAAAATACCAATATATTGGGAGAGCTAGCGGTGTGAGGTACTATCAGCAAATATGATTATTCTCATTTTATAGCTGTGTAAACCCTGGCAGAGAGGTGTTAAGTGACTTGCCCAAGGTCAGAGAGCTGCGGATCTTCAGTGGTGTTGAGGTGTGCGGGTTCCACCGGGGTATTTGGGGATTTGGCATCTGCGCGTTATAAAGACGTCGGGTCAAAAGCTGAAAAGAGAACCCTAAGCCAAGACCCCTCATTTCCAGCTCTCTGTCTTAGTAGAGCACCCTGAGTATAATTTTCTAGCAGGTTTTCTGCTTGGATATTAAACATTTAGAGAATAATGGTTTACAAAAAGAAAAACAAGAAAGTTTTCTAGGCAGGTTGGTCCATGGGGCTGGCTGTGCCCGGGTCCGGCTGTGTGTTACCCACCGCGGGGACGGGGAAAACAAATGAAACCTTCCTGACTGGTCAGAAATGTGTAAATTGCTGACAAAATGACACATGTAATTAAGAGTGCTCCTGCCATTTTACCTTGTGGTTTACACCTACAGTGTTGAAAAAAGAGAGTGACTCCCACCTCGCTAATTACCATTATCACTGAAATGGTAGGGTTTGAGTCATTAGTTCCATGTGCATTTAATTAGAGGAAGGCTGAAATTGGATTTAACTTATTACTTTTTCATGGATCACTTTCTTGTCATCACTTCAAATTGGATTGCAGCCCCAGGTAACTAATTATGAGCGCCACAGGATCAAGAGTGAAAAAAAGGTAATTAGGAATAACACTGTTGGACCCTTGCTGGTAGTCCACTTGTGCTGGGGAAGAAATGAGAGCGGTATTTTGTAGTATTACAGATTAGGGAGTTAAAGGTATGCACTGCTGCTAGGGATGATGGGAGACTGCCCCCTCCTATAGCGGTTTATATGATGTACAGCTGGGTTGAAGATGTTATAGCGACATGGTTCCACAATCAGCTCCTTAATACCGAGATTAAACTTGTAAAAGCAACAGATCGGTTGTAGGTATGAGGCATCTCGACAGCCGGGCAGTTAGGGGTCCCTCTGCCGCGCTCACACCAGCACTGCCGAGGCACTCTCGAGCCATGGCACGGAGCGCTTTAAGTACAGCGAGCTGGAATTGATAACAAATTAATGAACATATTAATGATCCGAAAAGATTGTTCATATCCGTCAGGGAGATATATCAATCAGGAGAACAACGGTGAGGTTGATGATGTGTATGTCAGGAATGTAGCTGGCGGTGCTGCCCTGATAAAATCAGGGCTTGCTTCTCTTTTGTTTGCTGGAGAGGTTTCTTTTTGTTTTGCTTTTTGTGGGGAAGGCTGGCTTGGTTGATTTGTCTTTTATATTTTTTTTTGATCTCGTAGGTATGATTGCCAAGTTCTGCTTCTTCAGAAAATACTTTAAAACAAATTGTTTTATTTCCATGTGCAGAACAGAGTTCAGAACTGCAAGTAATCAATTTTATTGACACAGTCTGGAAAAAAAGATGTTGATGAGAGTTCAAGGATGTGAAAAGATTGAAATTTCAGAGTACCCAGCACTGAGTGTAGGAAAATTTCAGAAGTAGTTTCATTAAGCAAAGAAATCCATTGTGTAGGGATCTGTAAGAGGAAAGTCTGCTCTTGGACCTAGTGATATTACAAGGAGGCTGCGGCAGCTGATTTTTGCCCTTAGAAGAGGAAAAGTTTCTTAATTTCTCATAGTAGTGAATCACAGTTCAAAGGCTAGCACAATTTCCTTAAGTTGTTTAAAATGGCTTTTAATACTCTGTTAATGTAGGCAAATATTTGTGACTCAGTGTTGGGTAAGTGATGCTTGCTCATTATTTCCTGATGCAACAAAGTGTAGGAAATTATGTGAACACCATGCAGAGATGCTAGATACACTTAAGAGTAACAAAATTCAGTTACGGAAATTAAGTCTCTCTCATTTACTTGACATTACAAAATAAATCTAGAGATTAAAAGGTATTACCTTTAATACAGAAAAAGAGAATCTCCTTTAATACATTTCAAATTGATTTACAGTTTTTATACATAATATTCATCTGTGGTTGAAAAGGGGGCAACCTAAGGTCGAGTGATGTAGTGTTTCCATTTTTCCATATGAGTCTTACTGTGTGTGATAAAAGCAAACTCCTTTATTTTGTCAGTCTGCAGGAATTTCTGATGAAGTGCAGGGGTCACTTTTCTGTCAATTTGAGTAGGCAGCATTTTTGAACTACTGTTTTCCCCCCCCCCGGCTCTTACAAACCGTGGCCCTGATCTGACACACACGTGCACACACACACTTAACGTGCTGCAATCTGCAACTTATTAGTGCTCGGCGCTGGAGCCTGTCCAGTGGTTAGAAAATGTCCCGAAACTGAGAATAACAGGAGTGGGGGTGAGTGCCATCCAACAGAAGTGACAACGCGGGGCAGTCCGGCCCCGCCTGGCGAAACGCCCGGGCTGGAAAACCAGCTGAGATAGTCAAACGCAGGAAGATTGACGCGGTGCATCTGGGAAACGCTCAAAAAGTTGGGTTCTTGAAAAAATTACCTTCTGTGATCGTACGACATCATCTGTTTTCCTACAGAGATTGTTTATAACAGGGTTTTCAAGCACTTGTCAAATAACCAGGAGTGAAGGAAACAGGCTAAAAATCTCTTACCGTTCAGATGAGTCCTGGCGTAGTCGGGAAAAAACAAATCCCGTCACAGAAATCACAGCTCCCCCAGTCCGAGGGTGCCTGGGAGAGGGAAGAAAGGAAACTATTAGTGAAAAGCGGCGTGGCGGGTACTCGTGGAGCGCGGGGTGTAGGCTGGGGAAGGTGGGACGCTGGGCAATGTGAGCAGCGATGTCATGACGGGAGTCGCGAGGTGAAGTCATACCTAGAAACTGTTTTTTGTGTTGCTTAGCTTTTGTTACTTAGCTGTGATATCATGGGCAAAATATTATAAACATATCATGGCTATAGCTTGCCTGTGTAACAAAAGATCGGGAACTTTTATGAAGTTTGTTTTCCTTGTCATATTGTAAAAATTTATTATGTGTACTGTGTATATTAGAAACAGATTTGGGTAATTCTGTCTAAATGAAGTCATCCCAGCTATTTCCAGACTGTCTGTTTTTGGTTGTGAATAATTTTCATACATCAGATGGTTGTCATATTTAGTAGCTCTCTACATTTTAAATAGGACATATCCCATTTTGAACTGCCACGGACTTTGTCCGCCTCTGATGTTCAAGGCAGGAGTGTGTTCAGGCGCTGCCTGGGGCAGGGCCGGGCCGGGCTGGATGGGTGCTGGAGGGTTCCCTCGCCTTTCTGCATCAAAATAACAGACTTTTAACAACTGCAGTAGTACTTGTGGCTTCCAGCAGCACGCACTGGGGAAGAGCTTGCCAGGTACCTATTTCAGCTTGTCCCTTTGTGTTCACACTTTGCAACAAATACGTTAAAAAAAAAAAACCACCCAACACTAAAAAGTACTATGTTATCAAAAACCTCTTCCCATAGAAGAAAAATAACCACACGTTCTTTAAGAGATTTAACAGAACTGTGAAAGAAGTTAATGTTTAAATGTTTGATGTTTAAATTTAAATCACTTACACATCTACATAGCAGCTAAGTTACCGTGGCTTTATTTATTTATTTTTTAAAATCACAGAATCACAGAATGTCAGGGATTGGAAAGGACCTCAGAAGCTCATCCAGTCCAATCCCCCTGCCGGAGCAGGAACACCCAGATGAGGTTACACAGGAAGGTGTCCAAGCAGGTCTTGAACGCCTCCAGAATAGGAGACTCCACAGCCTCCCTGGGCAGGCTGGTCCAGGCTCTGTCACTCCCACTGAGAAGTCAGCGCGGGGAAGCTCTGGTGTTCCTCATGCACCAACCAAGAGGAGCGTGCACCAGAGGAATCTGCAGTGATGATCACAGAGCAGAATTTTGCCCTTAAAGCCGTCAACTTTGCCAGAAATACTTGAGTTACGGCAATTTGTTTAAAAAGAAAGGAAAAAAAAAAAGAGACAAGACAGAAAGAGGGAAGGCATTTTGATCTGGCTTTCTTGAGCAGGAGGAAAGCAGCTGTTTGCCTCATGTGTTTAAATCTCTAGAGCTAATATTGAAGTTTCAGGGCAACAAGTGCAACATAACAGAATAAGTAGAAACTAAATCCAGGGAAACAATTGGAGATGCTGCTTGGATGTGGCTCTGGAGCTTGACAGTTTTACAGCTGTGTCATCAGGTTGGCAAAATGTTCTCGTGGTGTGTACAAAGGAAAGGCTGTTGCGTTGCTGAAATGTTTTTGTTTTCCTGATAAGTGTAATCTGCCTTTTATAAATTCCTGATCTATTTAAGGTGTAACATTAATGGCGCATAATCTCAGATCATTGAAAGCCTAGAAAATTGAAGTAGACTGAAGGCACAAGAAAGAAATGTCCATTGTGTCAGGATGAAGTTTGATGAAGCGTGGATAAGATGGAATAGATTATTAAATAAACTTTGAGAGAAAATGGAAGAGGCACCGAAATCTCTCATTTTGAAAGGAATTAGTTTACTTGATTATATGCAACTGTATCACACTCAGGAAAGTATAAGACAAATGAAAGCAAAACAAAATTTAATTGAGCTATTATTTTGCAGACTTTGGCTCCATTTCAGACAGTCTAATCAAATTGTGCTTTGCTCAAATAACTAATGTTAAATGCAGTCTACCAACAGATGTTTAAACAGAGACTAATTGGAAAATCTACATCCTGGGTTTAACGTGTCTAGCTGGAAACATTTTGGAATGGTGTTTTGAAGCAAGGCGGGAAGGTGACGGGAGGAGCTCAGGTAGCGATGGGTGTCAGCAGCTGTGCCGACCTGGGGCTGCTGAGGTCACCGATGATGAACCTTGGTAGCGTTTCCCCTCAGAAAATGGTCCTCCATCGCGTTACACCACGGGAGTCGTGTGTCAGCGCGCATTGGGTACACGAGCACACGGCTTGAGGGTGTTTATCTAATCTCAACGCTTTCTTGCTGGTTCTGTCTGTTTGGCGTCTTTTAAGCTGTACAGATTCAAATAGTATGTTGCTTTAAGTTATTAACCTGTGCGGCATATCTCAGTGTTGAGCCTTTTACAACACAGCTGTGCAGCCACATGGAGCTCCTGGCTGGGTTGCAGCCTGGGGTTAAAGAGCTTGAGCCAGATTTGTCCTGGGTGTAAGTGACAACCACCTGGGAAATACGATGGAGCCATGGGATCCCACTGAGATAGGCGTAACTTCCTACCTCGGATTTTTCCTTCAAATCAGTTTAACACCGAAATCACTCCAGTAGTACCGAGGTGATCAGTGTTTGCCCAACAGTAGCGATCACAGCCACCATAATTTCTTGCCAGTATGTTTATTTTTGTGCACTTTGCTGCTCATCAAGGCTTTGAGCTGACGAGCTACTCGTGGTTTGTGTCCCGGGCTTTGAGCAGGGTTGGTTTGTGTTGTGCACATTTCCACATTTGCTGTGGAAAATTTCTATCCCAAGGACTTTGTTGTCCTAGGGAATGGTGTTTTGTGCATTCAGAAAACTTTTGGAAGAATCTCTTTTGTTATCTGTACAGCCATGAAACAGAAGGCAAAAATCAGAAAGACTTGTGAAAAAATTCCCGTCTTTTATTGGAAGGAAAAACAAATCCGTAGAAGTGCTTTGGCTAACTCTTAATAGCTCGGATAAACATCCAAAGCAAACCTGTTGGGAGACGCCAATGGCCAGCCCAGCCCGTTGTTTCATAGCCACAGTGCAAATTTAGTAATTTTAATCCTATTGGTTTTGCTTACAAGAATAGGTGCATAAAGACCTGTTTGCTGGTGGTCTGTCACCGTTGTCACTGTCCGTGTTGTTAACTGGTGAAGCTCCCAGCTCCGTCCCGTGAGTGCTGTTCAGACCAAGGTGGCAGCCCCTTGGCAGCGCCGGCTGGTAACCCATGCCTCTGCTCCATGGTTTTCATCATGGTGTGGTTACTATGGGATAAAAGTGAGATGCAACTTGATGAGTGATCTGTAAAATGTATTTGAGAAGCTTGTCTGGCTCTCGCAGAGGTTTGCCGGCTGTTGTCTCAGGAAAGTGGCTCCTTGGGTTAGTGCTGGTGTTGTACAGGCTTAATAGCCAGTATATGATGGGGAGCAGCCAGTCTGAGTGTAAAAGAAAAATAATAATGCATATATATATATTTCCAAATTTACCAATTGGAACCCTACAAAAGACAGATTACATTTTATGGCTTGTAAACAGCAGGGCAGATATTTCAGGAGAACTGCAGACAGCTGTAATTTTATGAATGTGCACAAATTACTTGGAAAACAAATATTCCTCTGCCTACACAGCTGTATTCACAACTGTGGACCAGAATGCCTTTTGCATGATGCTCATGCCTGGTTCTATGGAATATAATAATGCTCAAATGAAAGAAATGTGATTTAAAAGTGAAGTCAGAATTAATACTTGCTGTGAAAACCTTTATTACTGGCTGAGGTGTTGGCACGGGAATGGATAAACCACTTCAGGAAAAATGAGAACTAACCAAAGCATTTATTTAGATCAAGAGCTGAGTGCTCAGACTTTTGTAGTAGAGACGAACATGCCGGTATCTTCCAGAGATGCTGAATGCTGTCTGTGCAATCCCAGAGGGCAAACGTCACGTTGGATTTGGTGGTTGCAGAGGTCTGTGGGGCTGCATGTGTGGGCAGGAGATGGGGCTGCGGGTCAGCGTCGTGCTCAGCCCTTTTCTTCCCAATTACCTGCACCCAGGTGGGTTTGCAGAACAAAACCAAGGTGTCGTTCATGTCATTTAACTGCGTGCTGGCGGTTCCTTCTGTTTTTCCTTGTACCGTGTGATAAGGGGTTTATACAGGGAAGTATGAATAACGAGAGGAGGCAACAAAAATCCCCAAAGTAAAAACAAGGCCAAGCAAGAGGAGCAAAGCACAAGTTGGCAAGAGCCAAAGGCCTTGAATTGATTTCACTTCTAACTTCTGTGTTTATTCAAAGGTTATGGATACAGGTTAACTTCCTTTGCTCAATATTTATTGCAACATTACTTGTCTTAAACTGGAACAATGAGAACTTTGTTGATTGGGTTAAGAGATTGTCCCATTTTATTTGATCTCCTGCATCTCTCTCTGTATCTGCAGGTTTTAAGCAGTTTATTTTAATTTCAGATTTCTAACCCTCCATTGTGAATCGCTGCTGTGCCACTGGCAGCAGCACTTGAGGGGCTATTGTTTGTCTATTCAAAGTGGTGGGAGCACACAGCCAAGCCCTTCGCTTCCCTGAAACCTGACCTTCCTTGATGATATTGCACCCTGCAGATTCGGAGCAGGATAAACATTTTAAAGGACATGAGAAATATCAGATAGATTATTTTTCATCAGAAAAGGTTGTAGAAATATTCTGCACAGCACTTAAAAATAGGAGGAAAAAAGCCATCGTGGCAATAGTTACTTTTCAGTTTGACAGCTATCGAAGATGCTGCCCAAATCAATTAATAGGAGAGTGAATGCCTCCTCATGATTAACCATGCTAACCCTTGAGCAGAAAATCAGTGAAGTCTCAGTGTAGTGAATGATGACTGCTGATTTCACTGAAGTTTAGCGATGGCAATGATTTTGGTGCTATTAGGAGCAGACCCATCCTGGACAGTCTCCCACTCTGTGGTGTTTGGAAGTTGCCCCAAAGTCTCAGGGATTTCTCTCTGGAATAGGAGCATTAATATAATGCAGAACATAGTTCAGATATTTTAAATCATGTTGTCCACAACTGGCACTACCAGGAAAGGTATGTTTATGACTTCCATCACTGTTATTTTTTACCTGGGCTTGTTGCTTGGAAAATGTGCTCATTTTGAGTCCTTCGCTCAGCTGTGTCTACCCAGAAGAAAAACAAACCCGTTTCTTGTGGGAGAGCCGGGCAGCGCACACATCAGAGCGGCAGGGCCAGCTGCGAAAACGCGCTGTCGCTTTGCTGCTAATTCTGCAGGAGTGAGCCGAGGGGACCACCCTGTCTTAAAAACAAAACAAACCACCAGCAAAACAAAACACTTTCTGTGTGCAACTTTGATTTTGCTGAAAAAAGCAAACTAAAGAAAAAAAAAAGGCAGCAAACAGGCTTATTGCTTGCACAGGATGCTATAATAATTACTGGGGCAGATTTTCCATTCCTGGTTGCTTTTGCTTCACACCTGTAGGAGGCCTGTTCTTTTGCTTCTGTGCTTCAGCACCAAAGTACTTTTATTTGAAAACACGAGGAAATTCAATTTCCTAACACGCCTCTCAAGTCAGGGCAGTTATGGCAATAGAAGAGTTGCAAATGGCTCATGTGTGAACAGTTTAGGATGGAGCTGTTGGTCCGGGGCCATGCTGAGGTGCAGGAGAGGGAAGATAATTGTAAATGTTCTTGTGGGGATCTGATTGACAGCTTATTGTCTGCAGGCTGTTGAGTGAAGAATAGGAAATGAGTTAAGTGTAGGGATCTGGCAGGCTGCAGGCGCTCCTGATGGCAATGCACCTGGGGCTCCCAAACCAGCCCCAGGCACCACAGCACCCCCTTTTCTGAGGCACCCCCAAAGGGACACCCCCTGGTCGGTTCAAAACCTGTGTGAGGTGAGGCTGTGTCTTGTTTGCTGCTGCTTGGTTGTTGGGGGGGCCTGGAGCAGTCTCAGCCCCCAGGGTCAGTGTGTTGGGGTGACCTCGGTTTGTCTGCGATGCATTTCCAACCTGTTAAGGTAGGGGGACAGCAGGGACATCGCGCAGCACTGGTGGGTGCGCACGGTGCATAAGAAGGAAACGTCTTCTCCCTCCCTTGGCTCAGTAGATCTGTTAACATGAGGTCTCTCTGAGAGTTTTACAGTATCATCAGGTCTGGGGCCGGTTGTGTGTGTTTTGAAGTTTTCATTATCCCACCTTGTTCTGTGGAGTGATGCACACCCTTAGGTCTGAGTGCCAGTGAGAAGCCCCTGATGAGCGATTAAATGTTATAGAACTGCATGTGCTAAAACCAGAAATACGTTTTTAAAAATACTCCTCTCCCACAACCTCACTATCTGTATTTTTTTTTTTAATCTCCTTGCCTATGTGCATTAAAAAAAAAAAAAACCAACTAAAAACAAAATCCCAGCTTTGCATTGTTAGTGCAGGCTTTGGAGCCAGATTGTACTACAGAGCACACTGATGTGTCTTCCCCTGAGGTATGGAAAGATCTATGTGTGCTAAGCAGGTGTTTTCGTTTGTTTAATTGGAGCTGAGTTTAGCACAATATTACAGATAAATGAATTACACATGTTCAGTAATTCATAGAAAGTGATGGTTGTTTTGCTTAGGCACTTGTCTTCACATCCAGGTTCGCAGAGATAGCGTGCTGGCAAACGTGGACAAAGGCCTTTTAAAAACAAAAAATGGTGTGTACATGAGGAGAGCCTGGTGTCTGGTTGCTAAAACAGCAATAACTATTTTGTCTTTGTTTAAATTGTAGCATTTTAAATTTAAAGAGTATCCTGTTTTGACAAACTACAAAACCACAGGTCTGAAAAAGACGCGCATGAGGCCTGTGTCAGTCGTCGGTGGCATCTCCGGGCAGGAAGCTTTGGGGTGACACAGCCGGCGGTGGTGGCACCGGGGATGGAGAGACCCGGGAAGCACCCGCAGGGCTGCAGGGCTCCTCGGGCACGCCGCACCCAGAGGAGCCGGTTGCATGCACGTTGCTTGGCAGGACAACAACTGGCTCGCTTCTGTCGGTGTTTGTTATTTATTATTAGTCACTTCTTCTGTCCTTTTTTAATTTTTTTTTTTTTAATTGTTTTTAAATGGGACTTCCTGGGCGCAAGCTGCTCCCCCCCTCACAGAGGTGCTGAGAAACCACTGGCAGGTCCGGCAGCAGCGGGACGGGAGCCGTGGATCCCAGCAAAGCCCCCGGGCTGGGGCAGCAGGGGTGACGTGCTTGCTCCCCCCAACCAGCACCAAGTGAGACCCCACTGGGCAGCTTGGAGGTGCTGCCTTCCAAAGGGCGAGCAAAACCGGCCGCTCCTTACAGCTTCCCTCCTGGCTTTGAGTAGTCCCAGCCCTTGGCCAGATTCCAAATGGATAATTACATTCAACTTACCCAAATTTCCTCTGCAGATTCAATTGTAAACTATTTTCTCGCTCTCTGCTGCCAGTGTTGTATATAACCGTGCTGCGCAGCATTAAACAACTGTCATGCGCAGCTCCAGAGCCTGTTTTAGGCACAGAAAGTAAAAGGTAGTATCAGAACTTGGGCTGAACTTTAGAGGGAGTGTTGTTTGTGCCTTTTCAGTTTGTGAAGTACTTTGGAGCGAGCTTTTGGATTAAAGGTGTGGTTGGTGCGTAAGTCACGGTTATTAGCAGATGGTGCCAGCACTTGAGGCTGATTGTGAAAAGTGACTTATCCAGGGACGTCCTTTCTTATGGATGTGTTCTCGTATTAATAATTGAAATTAAGGTTGTTTAGCTGCATTCCTCATTCATCTAGGAATTTGTTAATGCATCACATGTAGAGCTGCTGTGCATATTCCTTCCCACCCCCTGGCGCTGGCTTCCCACCCCTCTCCTGCCAGAGCACTCCCTTCCATGGGCTACAACAGGAGGGTCTTGTATGGCAAGAGCTACACTGACAGAGAAACCAACAGCCCATATCCACATGGGTACCTGTATAAAGCTGTGCCTAGCAAAGCCTGCGTCCTAGGATGTGATCCAGGCAGCAGATCTCAGTGCAGCAGCGTGTCCTTCTGAAGGAAGCCAAAGGCACGTGGGGAAGTGGTGTGTGATCTGGGAAGTGCTCCTGCATCCTCCACGTTAGATGCAGCCACCGCAGTAAATCACAGTTGAAAGTGAGTTGGAAGTTTTTGAAGCTGTAGTTGCTTGTTTGAGGCTTTTCCTGCTGCACGTGTCGGGATGGGATTGTTCTACGGGAGGCTCCTGGGAATTAATGTGTGTCCAAACCCAGCCGCAATCTCAGAATGTTTGTGACGGTGTAATCTATAAACTTTTAATTATATATATAGCTGTGTAAATAGCTTGAAATGTCTTTAAACTCTTTGTTCACGAGTGTATATTAAAAAGTGCCCATCCCACATGCACACACACACCCTTTTCCTTCCTTCCTTCCTCGTTTTACACCCACTTCCAGCAAGGCTTTGGCTCGTGGCATCCTTCCTTGTGCCGGGAGCCGTGGCCGGAGCTCCCCGCAGGGCTGGCCTGGCCAGGGGCTCTGTGGTCCATCCATCCCCTGCTCTGCCATCCTCTCAGCACGTGTCCTGTGCCAGAGGAGGGTACAGAAGCTTTTGGCTCTGTCTGGGTTTCCCACCTGATGTGCAGCCCATTTGGGAGGCTGATTCTGCAGCTTCAAACATTTTAATGAGATGCAAATTGTTTGTGATGCTGCCTTATTAAATGTATTGTAATTTTTAAATCATTTGCTTGTTAATTGTATTTAAATAGCTGCCACTTAGACAAGCAGAAAGTTTCCATAAAGATAAATTGTTTTTTTCTTTTTACTATGTTTGAAAGCGGCCCCAGTGACCTCTCTGGGCTGCTTTGATACAGCACTTTCCAAATGGAAGCGTGCCCTGGCTGTGCTCACCTTCTGGTCCGCATCCTTTTCCCCAAAGAAGAAATACTCACCCTGTCACCTTTCTTCTAGGAAACCGCAGTCCCTTGAGCAGGTAGCACAGCGGGGAGGTGTGGGAGTTATAGAGCAGATCACTCACTTTTCCCCTCTTCAGCCCATTCGGATCAGCCTAGGTCAGATTTTGGGCTGTGTGTGATGCGGATGCTGCAACTCTGGTGTCGATGGGATTTGAAAGGGTCCCCAAGATTTGGGGGGTGCTTTATATCTTTTGGGCCCTTTCAAATTCCCAGCCCATTTTTATGTTGATGCATGTCTGCTGGGCTGCCAGGGCAAGGTCACCTGTCCCAGCACCTTCAAGGCTCTGTCTTGTGCATGTTGAAATAAATGGCAAAGTTTCTCTTGGCTCCAGATATTTCGTATCTGTTCGTTCTTCTTCCATTGGCTGGAGGGGTCCACCCTGCTCCTGACTCTTGTTTTCCAGCTCCTCCTTCATCAGGGCTGGACCCTTGTCTCAAATCTGCCTTGTTTCCCCAGTGGCATTTCATATTCCCTTTGTTTCCATTTGCATCTTTGTTGTGCAGCAGGATCAGTAATAATAGTTAATAATTAGCAGTTCAATAGCACTCTTCACCTTCAAAGCAATTTTAGGCATTAAATCACTGCAGCTCTGCTGGCCATATTACAATATTGACTTGTTACTTCACCAGTGTCACCGAGGCAGCAAGAGCTGCATTTTTATGGAGGCCAAAATGGGGTCATTTTTTTTAGAGTACAAAATTGGCCAAAAAAAAAAAATTCTCTTAGGCTGACACTTTGCCAAATTTCAGCATAGAGCCAATTTTTAAAGCTGAGTAATAAACACCTGAAAAGTTCTGGTTTATAATGGCAGTGCTGAAAAGCCATTAAATGAATGGCTCTGCTACAACGCAAGAAAACCCTCTTAAACTGTCAAAAAACCTGTAAAAGCTGGACAGAAGCTTAGCGAACGTCAGCTTTGCCTTTGAGCCTGGAGCGGAGGGATGCAAACCAGTGGGGATGGGTAGGGCACATCATTAGAGGTGTCTTTTCTCTGTGGTGGCAAAATGATCCTTTCCTAGGGATGTGGTGGAGCAAGGTGAGCATCCCATCCCAGGTGAGCAGGTCTCCTCAGCCACTGGGGAGAGGGAGAGCAAGGATGGAGCTCCAGGGGAGCAGAGAGCAGAATTTGTGGCCAAGTGAGCGGGGCCTTGAGCAAAGAAGGAGTCAGGAGATGCAAAGGTGGTAGAGGAGGCTTCAGGGGAAATGTCATGAGAAGGAGCAGCATGGTAAGAAGCCCTGGAGAAGCCCAGCTTGACTTGTTTTCTCCTGAGCCCGAAGGACTTATTTCTGCACAGATTTCCAGGGAGGTGCGGGCAGCTCCGCTTCCTTGTGCTTGCGACCTGCATTTTGCTGGCACACGTTGGTGCAAATGCTGCATCCCCAGTGAGCATTGTAGGTGCAGATGGCTGGGAGTCAGGTACCAAAACCACCTCCCTGAGGGACCACCAGCCCCTGATCAGCTCGGACGCTCTTCCCTTCCCGGCACGGGGTCTGCTGGCAGAAGGTGCCGCTGGGAAGCCGAGCTGTGAAGGCAGCGTAGTAAAAGAGCAAATTGACCAGTAAAAGAAATCAGTAAATGAAGGGAACAGCTATTAATGTGCCAAGCCAAGATGTGTAATTATACCCTAGGTCTTTTCCAAACTAATACATGTTAAAGGTGTAAACCTATTAAAGGAGAGATTTTTCTGTACAGCGAACTTATGTAGATAGAAGGATTTACACTGTATTTTATTCTTGTATTATAAGGTATAAGGAACATTTGAGCAAATGCAGTCATTCCTATTATTACAATATCATACATTTTTCATACCATTTTACGCTGTTCTTCAAAAACTTTGGCACTAATTCTCTTTATATTGTTAGGAATTTTCTTTTAAAAACAGAATTCTTTTTCTCAAATAGTTAATTAGATTTTGAACTTCAAATACGGTACTTATTTTTTTTCCTTCCAAGAATAGGGGTGTTAGATCCATTGTGCTGGCCAAATTACAGTTTGGATAGTTAAATTCTCTCTGCTTAATCACCCTGCAATTTCATTCGAGTGAAGGATTTGGTGCCTCAGGTGTCCTGAATTCCTCCAGAGCTCTATATGGCGAAGTTGCTGCCACCATCCATCCCAGAAGTGGCTGCATCTGATAGCAGAGAATTGTCATCTGCTTCCTGAGCGTAAATAGCAGTTTCACTCACGGACGTGGATTTTTGTAGCATTCCTCTGTTGTTACACTTTGCAGAGAGTTTGTGCTTTTCCAACCCAAGCAGCCCTGCCCCAAGTCGTCAGGCATGTCTGAGAGATTTCTCTTGTGATGGGAAAACAAATTTGTAGTAAGGGGCCCCAGACAAATCCCTTTGTTTGTTCACCCTTTGCCATGACAGGTGCAGTAAGGAAGTGGGTCCTGGCTGCCCCGCCGCATCCCCTCGCTGCTTTTCAGTGTCATCCTTTTTCTTGTTGCTCAGATGGGAGAAAAGAATTAGGACAAGCAGCAGTGGGATTTGGATAGGAAACATCCATGGGTCATAACGCTGGACTGCAGACAGGAGCCCCCTTTGCCTGGGGAACGGGGGTGAGATGGGAGGCCCCTGTCCTTGAGCGCAGTTTGGGCCTGGTTTATTTGGGAAGAAGTGATGGATCGCGGCATTGCGCTGTGAAGGGCCGGAGTGGAAGTACAAAGGGAAGCCCCAAAGCACACAGCCAGCCCTGCTTAGTGCCACACAAAGGGCTCTGAGCCGGTCGGATGACCCCAAGGGATCTGAGAGCAAAGTCCCGTTAGTTGTGTTTGCTTAGCCCATACGGCTGGCTGTTTCTTGTCCATGTGAAACCAGACGTGCACCATCAACATGACTGACATGGCTAAAGGCCAGGGGGTGGCTGTGCCAAAGCTGGGTCCGCTCCTGCCCTGCAGCTTGCCACCAGCTTCTCCTCCCGTCCTGTCCCCCGTCCTGCCAGGCTGAGCGAGGGAGTGCGCCTGACCCAGAGACAGCGAGGAGGAGATGCGGCCATGTGGAGGCCTCCGTCACTATGCCCTGCTTTTGAAAGAGCTTTTTGTCCATATACAGGAGAACCCGGGATGGTAACCTTCAGTAGCTCCTCCTGGTAGTTCAGCTCTGCCTTGCAGCATACTTGGAGAGCCTGGTATGGCAACCAGACTCAGCTCAGAGGCAGAGGGCTGCTCTGTGCCCTCCTGCCTGCAGGAAGTCTTCTTGGCTTTAGCACTGTTTGCCAGATTTGCAAAACACTCTGTTTTGCTGCTTTTTGGCATTTTGGAGGTGCATTTGATTCCTGGAGCCGTGGCGCCGCCCATTTGCTCTAGCAGGAGCAGAGAGATCCTAGTGCATCCTTCCCCATGTAGCATCAGCAGTGCTGCAGCTTTTCTGCCTGCTCCTGTCTAACCAAGAGGGCTGTTGCCTAAACACCTCTTTGGGAAATAATTTGAGTTGTTTTGTTGCATGTACAAAGTTAACTGTTCTCCTCTTTAAAGAAAAGATGAGCAAAAGCTCTTCCCATGGGTGCTTTCTTAAAAAAAATTTGAAAGTAGTGTTTGAATGTTGGAGGAAAACTTGGAACTATGAGCCAGCTAAATATACTGAATCATGAAACCTTGGGGACCACTGAAATGAGAACAGTGGCCCATTACTGCTGAGAAGGTGTTTTATTGAAAATACTCCGACATGCGTTCCCAACAGAGTGAGTAAAAACCGGCAAGATGCCCAGCGGTGATACAGGTTTTTCTCACAGATGAACCAGAATATATAGCTCGGCACTCCTGGGCTGTGTGCAAGTAAGCCGTGTAGCACACTGATAGGTGTTTCTAGGTAAAAGGGCCCATGTTTCGTCTGATTTATTTTAAATCTGTGGCTATATATGTGTACATAGGGGTGTGTGTACGTAAGTTGTGGAAGTGGGCATGTTTTTGTTCAGAAGGGGATTCTTTGCGGTGAGGTGGAGCGTGAAGTCTCCTGATGCCAGAAGCCGATTGCCAGGAGAGGGCAGCGCATCTAACTCGCTGTTTCACACCAGCGGCACCCGCACCAGCCCCAGGTTGGGGTGATCCACCTCAAAAAGAAAAGCTGGGGGCACTGGGGCTGCTCTCACCTGCAGCGCCCACCTCCCTGCACAGGGGCCATGAGCAGGAGAGAGTCTGTCCGGGCTGGCCAGGAGTCCACCGGTTAATACTTAACGGGCAAAATGTGTTTGTTTGAGATTTGTTTTGTTGATGTTTCATTCTGTGTGGTGTTGTGTGTTTGTTGTTTTGTTGTTTTTTTCTTACCATGGCAACTTTAACATCATGACAAAACATTTACTCCTCTCGGAGCCATTGCTGTTGTCATGCCCAGTAGGTTATTGTAGGCAGGGGTTGTTCTTTTCAAGTGAAGGTGTTGCCATCTCCTACCAGATACCACCTCCAATCTTCCTTGTCCTAGGGTTTTCTCTGTGTGAACACTATGTTTCACCCCATGGCAAAAAAATGAGTTTTTTAATGGAAACTGCAGCATTTCCTCTACTGTACGTGACATAAATGCTATCTCACATAATTAAGGAAAGTAACTGAGAACAGTTAGTGGTGATTACCTTTCAATATATTGTGTACATTGGGGCAGAAAAATAAATTATGAATAATGCCCAAGCATACTCGGAACAATTTGCACACTGTGCTGTGAGTGATGCAGACCTGCTGGTAGGAGAGTGCGCTAATAAATTTTACTTTGTGGCGGAAACAAGAGATTACAGTTTATTAGGAAAAGAGATGGCAATTTATTAAGATCAATCAAATATGAATGCAGAGCAAAAATATTGCTGTTTGTGTTTATTTATCTGGAAGCATGTGGGGTGCAATTATATAAAATTTGTTGTTTACCTGCGATGTTTGATACATTATTAATATTTTTATGTTTAGAGGGAACCATAATTTTACTGAAATGTCTTCCATAACTCCTGCACAATCATATTCATAACTCACCTGAATGTTGACACATCCTGCTGTGTATATATAAATTAACTAGTAACACTGGCATTATAAAATGATGCATTAAATGAAGATGTGAATGGTAATTTAAAGCATGCCATGAAGTGAAATTTAAACCATTGTACAACACTGAGGGGATTTAAAGAGCCTTCTTCGTGCAGAATTTGCAGGGGCAATAAGGAAAATGACAGTTTCACATCAAAAAAAAGAGCAACAGGGACACAAGCATTACTGAAATGTTAATTGCTTTGCTGTCCTGTTTTGCTAGAGACACCGTCAGCCTAAAAATGACTTTTCTGTCTGAGGATATTTTACAATGAAGGCATTAGCTTGAGAATATTAAAAGTGACCAAAAAAATGTTTACTTTGTCCTTTTTCTCAGCACTTTGTGGGTAATAAGTTTCACCGTTTCCTGTTTAGTCAGTTGTTTTCCCTGTTTGTTTTCGTAGGTCTTTCAAACAGCAACAAGGGCAAATGAAGCATTCTCAAAACAGGAAAATGTGATTTAACCCCACAAAAATGGGCCTGGGGATCCAGGAGCGGGAATAGTATCCGAGATTTTCTCTCAGAACTGCAAAGAGCAGCTTGATTTTAAAAGGGGCTGTGTGCAGAGCAGCGTAATTTGGCATTCGCCTTTGCCAGGTTTGGCATTGGCTCCGGCGGGCTCCTTGGTGAGCAGCGGGGCTGCCCACGGGCAATGGCACCAAAATTCACTTGAATTGCTCCAGGTTTGTGCTCAGGGATGGGGGAGAAGGATTTGGCCCACCATCTGCTGCCAGACAGCAAAGTGGGACGTATTTGGCCCTGCCTGCCCAGGGGAGCATCCCAAGGACAAGAACAGACAAATTGCTGTCTTAGGTAGAAATTGCCTCATATTGGGACTAGACATAACATTCTTTAATTTGGGGCAGGTTAACTCTGTCTAGAGGAGGTTGCACCGTGTGGGTGTCTTGTCTTTTCTTTCTCCTTGCCCCTCAGGCAGCTGGTGCTTTTTGATAGCCAAGTCCAGGTTTCTGCATGGTTAGGTACCTGCAGAAGTCTGTGAATGACGTGTCCATGTAAAACAATGGCATAACAAAACCATTTATTCCACCGTATTCATCTTCATTGTAATTCATAGGCTATTCCTCTGACTTGGACCTTAGAGCTTCGTGTCCATGCTGTATACCAGTGATTATTTTATCAACTAGGTGTTGATACCACCACTTAATATGAGCCAGATCTCATGAGCACTCGGTGCCAGATAGCCACCTAGTCTGCCACGCTCGTTTGCAGTTATTTTTAATTTGTTACTTTATGTGTTCTGTTTTGAACATCCCTGTCTGATTGTCTCTGTCTGTGATGACTCTCTGTAATTTAATGGAATTAAAGTGGGAGTTTATGGTTCTTCTCAGTCTTTTAAAATATTTTGCTGGCTTAGGAATGCATTTCATGGTGACCTTACTTAACAAGTGCTACCATCTCTGTTACTAAGGGAATAGACTGAAGGTTTTAGCCTACAGCAGATGTTGGCTAAGCTTTGCAGGTATGAAGCTTTTATATGAAAGGGTATAAAATGCTTCAAAAATACGGCTTGCAGGTTCTGTGGCCAGCGCTCAGTGCTTAGACAGCACCTTTCATTTTCAAAGTGTTTTGCAAATATTGGTCTACATAAGATCCTGAAATGAGTAGTGTTATCCCCATTTTGCAGATGAGGAGGCAGAGGCGTCGGGGCCGTTGACTGCCTTTGAAGTGGTGGGTGTGCAGGCAACTGTACAGCCAGGCCAGAAATTTTGCAAACTGAGCCCTCAGAGGGAGAGGCATCCTCAGTGTGATAGATGTTTTTCAAAACAAAACAGAACAAAAAGCAACAAAAATGTCCAGATGACTTTTCCCTAAGGCTGGGAAGAATTGTCAGTGCCAGAGCAGCACTGTGCTTTTGCTTTGCATGTAACTCACAGACCTGTTCTTTTTCTTTGCCCGTGGAAAGAAGGTAAATGCCTTGTACGAAGTTGTAGGCTTCATAGAGTCCCCTTTTTTATAAATATAGTAAGTCAGAGCTTGGTCCAAAGATACGTGAGCAGCCAGCAGTCAGGGCAGAAGGAGGGCACTGGGCTTTCGTTGAGCTGTGTGTGCCTGGGTATGGCAGTATTGGAAAATACAGGATGTTTCAAAGTGATAGACACGGTTTGAAATCACTCTCTCTGCGATTGGGTCCATCTTTGTGAAACACCCTGTAAGAACTGAAGATGTGACTTAATAGGATTGAGTGTCGTGTGTGCGTGTGAGAAGTTTGTGCTGTGGAAGCGAGTTAGATCAGATGATTTACGAACTGGGGTCTGTGGAGCATCCCATGACTGGTGTGCACAGACTGCCCGGACATGCAGCCCCCTCCGTGTTTCAGCTGTGAGGTTACTAAGGGTGTGTTTTAAATGCACCGAGCTGTTTTCTACTGATGCTCTTGTGCCATGAGTGCAGCTGGGGATGCTGCGACCGTGATGCTTTTTGCAGATGCAGTGGGTCCGTAAGAGAAACAGTTGAAAAGTTTGTCTGTGTATTCTGTAATATATTCCCCAAAGCAATTTTATTTCCTCGAGATTACTTGAAGTCCAGGACAGGAAGGATTCTCTTAAGCGCAGGTGATAATTACTGCTAGATCATTGCATGCATTACTGGGTTATGTTGTTATTGACAGTCCAGCGTGTTGGAGTGTGGGTGTGTTATTTATTGCTTGAACTGCATACATATAATACTTACAAATACCGGCTGTTTCCCTGCCCTTTATGTGCTGACCTGCTCGGTGCCTATGTGCCCCTTTAAGAGGCAGGCGCTTTCTGATTCATGTAGGCTGTTTCTGGCAGATTTAGGGTCTTGCAAAAGATGCCCTTAGTCCCTTATTAAATATTCATAAGAAGGTGGGGTCACATTTTTGTGACCTGAAAAAAATCCCATTAATAAATTTGTTATCTGACATGCAAACACTTCAGGGTGGAAAGCAATCCGTATCACATCCCATTTAACATCAGATCACAAGTTGTCAGTAAATTGGGTCCTTTGTCTTTGCTTCTTGTGAGGTTCTTCAGCAGCAGAACTAATGGGGCTATTGTCTGACAGCCCTCGACTCCTGCAAATAAAGTACAGTTCTGCCTGGAAACCGTGTCAGGGCGGCTTTGGTCTTTTCAGTAACTTGCATGTGAAGTAACTATCCGCGTCAATTTTGTCTTCAGAAACTATGTGAAAATATTTTTTAAAATTAAATTGAAATGGCAGGAGAGATTTTTACCAGGTATTACTGTCTGAGATGAAGTAGATAGTAGCTTTTTGGGCGAGAGAAATTAGGTTACTGGGGCCGTGGCAGTGCCTGGGTGAGAGACAGCACAGTGACAGTCTGGGGGGCACGAAAAGTTGTTTCTTTGAGCTCCCCCGCGGGAGAGTTGGCAGAAGCTGTTCCTGAGTGATGTGAAACCGCTGACGGTACCGCGGTGCCGCGGAGCCAGACACCAGGGTTCGCTTCCACCGAACTCGAGGGCTCGGCCACCTTCGGAACAGGTGGTGGCGGCGGGTGCCGGCAGAGGAGCCCCTGGCTGGGGATGTGTCCGAGCATCCCCTTGGTGTCTCTGAGCATCCCCTTGGTGTCTCTGAGCATCCCCCTTGTCTCTGAACATCCCTCGGTGTATCTGGGCATCCTCCCCCTGTATCTGAGCATCCCCCTGTGTCTGACCGGTCCCCCTCTCTTGCTGAAGGGAGATGAGCACACAGGGTCCCGTCCGCAGGCCGAGCGCACTAGTCTGCTTGGTGCAAACTCCTCTTAGAAGCTTCTTGTGGTTGTGTGGCGTTTTTTTAGAATTATTATTTTCCGATATTAAACTGTGGGGAAAGGCGAGAGGAGAGTAAAAGCCACTTCTCCCTGGAGAAGAGAAAGTTGCAGTGGAAGGAGGGACCGATTCTCCTTCCCCGCGCCGTGCCGGCAGCTCGGTGCCGGCTGACACTTCCCCCCGCCCCGGGCTGGCACCCACCCGCGCCAAACAGATTGATTTCGGGGAGGGGGGCGGCTGTTAACCACCCGGGCGGTGGGGACGGTCAGAGGGCGCGGCGGCAGCAGCAGCAGCAGCAGGAGGAGGAGGAGGAGGAGGAAGGGGGGGCCGGGCCCGCGGGGCGCCCCGTTCCGGGGCGGGGTGTGCGCGGCGGCGCAGGGCGGGGCCGCGCGGGTGGCGGCGCGCGGCGGCGGCAGCCCGCGAGCAGCGCGCGCCCCGGCCACTCCGCCCGCGGAGGCTCCGCTCCGCACCGCTCCGCGCCGCCCGCGCGCTCCATGGCCCCGCGCGCCGCGCGCCGCTCGCCGCCGCCCAGGTGGGTGCCCTGCGAAGGGTGGGGGGGGACGGGCCCGGTCCCCAAGTGGCGGAAAGAGGCCGGGGAAGCCGGAGGATGCTCCAGTCGGGGCGGGAGTTTGCTGGGCCGGTTCCGCGGGGTCCGCGCTCGCCTGTGAGGGGAGGGAGGTGCGGTGTGCGCGCCTCGCAACTCGCCGGAGGGTTCTGGAAGTGATGAGTTCTGTGTTCTTGCCCGTCTTTTGTTCTGACAGTTCGGGTGCGCGGAGCCGGCCGGGCAGTTTTTACTTCCGTGCTGTAGTTGTGAAGAGCAGAGGGGAAGGAGGGAAAGTGCCCAGGGCCGGGTAGAATACTTTGTCAGGTTTAAATGTCAGGAAGCGGGATTGCTGAATGGGTTCACCAGTCAATTTACCGGGGGAAATTAAGTGAGCGAGCTTTGTTTTTGACATTGACTGGTGTTATGAACCCCAGCGAAACAAACGTAACGGGACCCAAACGCCACTGAGTTAAGTGTCAACCCTGCGAGCCTGGTTTTCAGTGCAAACGAGACGGTTTTTCTGGGGTGGCGGTGGGGCGGAGGGAACCCTTAGGAAGTGGGTGGTAAGTTTAGAGCAAAGTGCACATACACTCTTCCTCTTTGGAATTAACTCCTTCAAAGCCAGCTCGCTTCACAAAACACTGAGGCTTTCGACTTGTCCTTGTGCTGGCGGTCGGGAAAAGCCACTCGATAAGGCGACACAGTCATCGCGGTGCGTGTGCCGGCGTTCCAAGTGCTACCATCTTATATTTTTAAATAAAAACAACTTTGGTGGCAGGAAATGTGAATCATTCGGGGTGACTAAGATCTGTTTATGAAAACGAAATGGTTGGATTTATTCTAGCAAGGAGTGTTGAACTGCAAACTACAATAAATCGCTGAAGTTTATTTCTAATAAAAAGTGACTTACGCAGGCTAGTTTGCCTTTTATAAATAAACGGAAATGTTAAAGTCTTTTTCATTTAGATCAGGGCTAATTTTCATGCCTGATGCTCCCGGGCCCGATCCTGGAATGACTTGTGCATGTGCAATAGCTATAATAGGAGAGGAGCCTCTCTCCCTCTCTCCCCTAAAGCAATAAGCGCTCTGCCTGCTAAATTAGTATTTGCAGGATTGGGCCCCTCATAAGTATGTTTACTGTGCGGAGCTTTCAGACATCTTTACATCAAGTTAAAAAGCAATGCTATTTGCTTCTCTCTATCTTAAAAGTCACAGCTAAAAGACACGTTTATGTGTGAATGTGTCATTAGAGCGTGCTTCTGTCTGGTTAAGAAATGGCTTTTGTTGATTGTGTATTTATTGCAGTAGCAGCCTAGGAAGTCTCTAAAAGCGGGTACTCTCCTCACAGCCAGCGGAAAATCTGCTGTCAGAGGCTTTCAGTGATCTCCTGTGACTACTTCCAAAAAATTTCATTGATAAGGCTGCAGAGATGAAACCCAAATCCTTCCTAAACAGAGTAGCTGCCTTGGCCTAGACTGCAATAGAGCTGAACTGCAAACTGATTGGTCTGACACTTTATAATCAAAGTTGATTTATTGTTCATTAGTAGTGCATTAGCCCTTTCAGGCAAGACAGTTATTTGTGTAGTGGCCTGTCAAACAAAAGACCGCTAGCACCTGTCACTTCTAAACCATGAGATAAGCGAGCAGATATTAAGATAATGCAGATAGAAATGCACTGGAATGAGGTAAAGTTCTAGCAGTTTCTCTGTAAGAAGTATTGTTTTATTTAACGTGCTCATGTTCGGCATGTAGAGGAACTGGACTGTAGAGCACAGGGGTTCCCCTGCACCAGGACCATCAGGAGGAGAAGGTGTAGCCGTGAACTGGACATGTGTGGTTTCAGAGCACATCCGAGGTGAGGAGACAGCTGGGGCAGATAATGAATGGGAAGAGCCAGTCGCTCCTGGAAGATGCGAATGCTGTTTTGGTAGCCTTTATTTAATTTTGTTTGATTTTAGTTTTAGTGTGAGAGGAAGATTGAGGCACTTTTCATGTTTTGTCCCTGACTCCTTCCTCCTCTTCCCAATGGACAGATGTCATGAAATGATGCTCTTACTGGCAGGGGTTAATTATATGAAAACTTGATGACATCACGGCAGAGCTGTGAGAATGTCAAAATACATCTGCTGCCATATTCAGACATATTGCTCTCCCTCCTCTCCCCCTATATCAGCTCCCCTCCCCTTCTCAAAAGGGAATGATCTCATGACATAAAACAGAAAACAACACAAGTGTCAAAAGAAAACAAAATTAGTGAACTTTTGTCTGCCACCATAGAAACGAGGATTAACTTATGTTATTCCAGAGCATGGAATGGAGACTATCTGCATGAGGATATATAGTGTATTGTCTTCTGTGAATTTTCATTTGACAGGGATTTTGGAGGCTGTGATCTTAATTAAATCTCAACTGACTCAAATAATGCATCTAAAGGCATGCAGTGTTGCGTAACCTTGCTGAGTTGGTAAACCATAAATCATCAGAAAGCTTATGATAGGAAGGGCTGCTTTGAACATTTTTTTTGTTTGCTACAGTTGTTTTTTTCTTTTGGTCTTGTTTAACATACACTGTACTGTGCCCTCCCTTTTTCAAGCAGCATAGTTTTTGCTTTAAAAAAAAAGAACAAGCTCTCAGGCATGCTCTGACCAGTCACTCAGCTGAACTAAAGAGAAGTCATAAATATAATGGGATTGACAGGGAAGAAATGAAATCCCAGCGCTGGCTTTCTGGGCATCTCGCTGCTCGTAGGAAGCTGTGGGTGCCTCATGTTCTTCTCCAGCTGGGTTGAGCCCTCTGCACATTTTAAAAGTGTAACTCTGAGCCCCACGCTGAAATGTATGCTGGGGGTAAACAGTTATCAGAGAGCACTGTGGATAACGCGTCGCCCCCGGGTTGCGCTGGGTCACAGATGGATTACTGCGCTAATGGACGGTGGGCTTTGACGTCTGCGCAAGTTGAGTTGACTTCAGTTGTGTGCAAGGAAGAAAAGGGTTGCAAAAGTTGTGTGGAGAAGGGTAAAGGGGATTTTTAGGCGTTGAAAATGGTGTAGGGCAGTCAGAGCGATTTCTCACGCAGCATTTTAACCTGGCAATGCTCAAGAATTGTGTTGTTTTTAAAATACTGAAGCTAAACAAATTACTACTTCAGTGTAAAGTGCTTTGCGTTCTGAATTTGTGATTGCATACCCTGGGCAGCTGAAGGAAACGTAAGGGGAGAAGGATTTTTGCATTCAAAAGTTTAAGGAGTTGCAAAGCTCTTGTGCTTTCTTACCCTGTATTTCTTAGTCATTTTAGAGCTGCTGTAGACAAACCTAAGCTGGAAGGACACAGCACTTGGATTTACTTTATTAAAATGTTTCCTGGTAGCAAGATAACTCACTGATGTTGTTTTCTCCCTTCTTTGCAAGGGAAAAGCGGTAGCAGGGGTAGTTTTATCAACACCTGCAAAACTAGATTGTGGGAAAGTCCTGACACCATAAGCTAAATTTGTTATTGTTTGGTGAAAGGCTTGGCTGGTTTTGAGCAGTTTGTTTGTTTTATTGAAAGCAGAACTGCTTTACTGGAAACTACTTTGCTGTAGTTCAGTTAAAATGTCCTGTACTGTTTTGTTTTTATAAGGTGCTTACTTGCTCAGCTTCGCTTGCCAGTTATAAGGAAAGGGGGGAAAAAAACACATCATGCAATCATCTGCAGATCTAAAGTGGCCATGTAGAGAGATGGGGGAGAGAAGCAGCACGGGCAAACATCTCTTCCCTAGCCTCTTTTTTTTGTCCCCCCTCCTTTATTTATTTTATTTTTCTTTTTAACGTTTCCAGCACAGTTTCCTCTGCTAGCGAGAGGATCTGTAGTTGGCAGTGAAGTTGAATGAATGTTAGAAAACCTAGACCGAATATTGAACAAATAAGTGGAATTGCTAATTGTTCTCTGCACTAGTTTCGGATGGATTTGCCTTCATTGATTAGGTAAGATGCTCTGTTATTTGGGAGGGACAACACCCCCTCCTCTGCAAACTGACAACGGGTTTTAATTTTTAAGCTTTATCTTGCCCTTAAATCTGAAACATCATTGTTCAAATAACTGAGAACAAGGTAAACCAACAACATCAAAAAGGTCGGCTTCTGTGATTTCTCAAGGGCTTGTTATTTTGTACTTTCCAATTCTATTTGATGTCTTGACAAAACAAGATGACACAAGGGAGAATACATTAAATTTTGATTTTCATCTAACCTGTTACAGTAGTGGCAGCTTAATTTCTTTTACTTTTTACCGAAGAAGGCTTTTTGCACAATTACTCTAATTGCCACGCCACTTCATGAGAAGGTTTCTTTACAGGTTTCCCATTTGCCTTGATTTTTCGAGGCATTTTTTTGAACGTGCTTTGACCTTTAACACGGCGAGCTTGCTGGTTGGAGTGTGTCTTCATTAGAAGTAAATCAGTGAATGGCAGGATTGTCAAAGAAGCAACTGATGTTTTCTCATTAGAATCTAATTTGCACCGTTGTGCTTAGCTGTGATGTTCAGCTGTAGGTGTCTGCCATAGGTGTGAAAAACTGCACATTTTAAGCAAATAAAGTTTACAGCTGTTATAAAGGCTACGGTTGCAACCGGAGTGGCAAAGCCTAACAGTGCATTTAAGCAGAGCTCTGGTTTTTAATGGGAAATAAACATCATGATTTAACCAGGTGAATATTTTTTAAGAGCTCACTAATTTTTTCAGCTGGCCGGCACAGTACGTGTCTTGTCAAACACCCGGGTGTGCAGAGCAGCCAGCGGAGCCTTTGACTATTGCTGGAGAAGATACTCAGGGAGTCGAGAGAGGGCTCGTCCTTCCCTAGAAATCTCTGCTGGGAGTTGCAGTTCTTAAGAATTTGACATGGGGGGAAAAAAAAGTCCCTCTGTATAACGCTTCCTTTTTGCTCGCGTGAAATTCCAGGCATATTAAATGTTGCCGATTCAATCACAGTCTTTTATTATTTAATTAAGCTCTCCTTAATGTATTAATGAACTAATACACAAATGTAAGGAATCTGACATGATAATCATTCTCAGTATAGTAAGGGTGTTTGGGAGAGAGAGGGTTTCAAGGCGTTTCCAAGGGCTTTAGGGGTATTTTGGATGTTTCTAAGCAGGATTGCTTTTGGTTTATTTGAGGCTTTTTGGCAGAATATGTTGATCTAACATTTCCTTTCCTAAACTCTAGATTTTTTTTATTATTATTATTATTTTTTTAACTGAATCATTATAAAACATCCCCACTCTTTGGAACCACGTATAGCAGGTTGTAATTTTTTCTTTCATGCTGCGGTGGGAAACAAAACCAATAAGTTTTTTAAAATATGAAAAATGATGATGATAATCTCAAGGCTGAAATCTCACTCAGCTTATTAAATGAGTATTTGGTTGTGTGTGTTCCAGTTTAGTCTCTATTTGACAAATGTTAGATGTAGAAGGGATTTAATTTATGTAAACTTTATATTTTTATGCAAATTAAATGGGTATTTATTACAGCAGAAACAATTATCCTGGCACTTAGTGAGAAACCTGGTATGCATGAGAAATGGTAGATAAGATCAGATGTTTCATTCTGTAAACAAATATGAAAATATTCCCGTTTTTCCTTAGCTGGGAGAGAATACAGAGGACAGCAGACATGCTGACCTGCCGGGGAATGTCAGCGTAACCCATCGCGCTGCTGTCCCTGGGTCAGAGGGAGATCTTCTCTCCTGATAAAATATGATAAACAAAATTATAATAAAATGCTAATTTAATTTTAAAGAGAGTTCTCCCCCCTCCCTGCCTTTAATAGGGAGTTGTATTGTTACGGAGAGAACAGTTATGCTAATGACAGACTACTTAGCTGATTTTACATTAATATAATAAACATTACCTGTCTTAAAGTGTTGCACTGTATTATGGCAAAACAACTAAGGCTAAAAGTGAGATTCCATTTCGCATAATAAAGCAGCATTGCAGTTTCTGCGCGAATAATTCTAACAGCGGCGGGGTTCTGTTGTTATTTTGGAGGATGCGCTACTGTGTCGGAAACGTTTTAGTGTCGGGATGGACGCGGGTCCTGCCTTCAGCATTTGTTATTTAGCTGGGCTCTGCTCTGGCTTGTGGCACCGTGCTGCTGTTTGCCGGTGTATCGGAGCTTTATCTTCTCCTGTGGCACGAGCAAAGCTGTTCTGCATTGTTTCGGCTGAGGTTTTTTTTACATTTTAAACGTATTGCACATAATAGCTTTCCAATAAGACAGCTCAGATTAATTTTGTTTGTTTTTTTTCCTAGCCGTATCTATTTTTATTTGCAGCCTGGTATTTATAACTGTTCCTCAGCGACTTGTTTTTCTCTGTTCAGCTATGTTTTGCTCCGTTTAACTTTTATCACAAAATCTTTAACCGAAGAATTGCTGTTTGGAAATCCAAGGTGCCTGGTATGAGGTCTTACTGAAATCAAGTTTGAACATACATCGCAGAGAAAAGGATTTTCTGGCAGAGTTATTCTTTATGAATTAAGGAAATCCTCCCCATCTTCCATGCACGCCTGCTAACAGTTAACAGGACCACAACCGTATCCAACACTGAAGGCACATTGTGTGAAAATGGCATTCTTTCCCCCCCCGCCCCCCAACTTCATACAAGATTAAACTACTTGAAATTATTTAGCTAGTATTTAATTATATTAATATCGCTGAAAATGGAGGAATGGAGGTGATTAAATAGGACTAAATCATTTTCATCCCCGTGACCCTTGTCTGGGTTGTATGGAGGAGTGACAAATGCATCCCTGCTGTAACTCCGCTGGGAAGTTAAAGGTGAACTTGGCCTAAGTTTGTGCGAGTTTTCCTTGGTTGGTCTTGCCAAAACGCAGCGTGTTTGGGGCGACAGGAGGGGGCTGTGGGGTGCAGGGGGGCTTTGGGGATGTGGACAGACAGCGGGCAAAACCCTGGGAGAAACAGTGTCTGAAAACAATTGTGAGCATTAAAGACATTTTTTGCCGTTGATGGTATTAGCATGTCAGCAGGTCTCTACTAGTACAGCTCCCAAAGCCAAATTGCAGCTGTATTTTTACCTTTGGTGCCAGGTTTACACGCAGCTGGGTACCTACCACACCCTATTGTTATCAGTCAACAATACCAAAAGTAGTTGATTAATCATATCAGTAACAACACTCATGTTTTGTGTGGAAAACAGAAATAAACAAGTTGGAAAAAAGAGATGCCCTGCATGCTAACTTAGCATTCTTTAAATATATATGCCAGTAGTTTAATTTGAACTTCAATTCCCTGAAGGCACTAAGACAGAATTATTTTAGTTCTTCATAAACTGCCTTCCGTGATTCATTGTTAACTCATAAAACACACTCATTTTCATGTATTTAAACAGTTAAGCCATTTTTAAAGTTGGTTTGTAATTTTTTTTGGCAACACATTTAAGTTGACATCTGAGAGATAGAAATCTAAAATTAATTTATAGCCCTCGGTTTAGGTTTCATTTACTATCGGACACAATATCAGAAATAAATATTTTTTATCTAACGTAATGTAAAGTATATTGCACAGTATCTAAAATAAAGTTTAGTTTTGACTGAATACACTCAAAAAGGGACCTATAAATATTAGAGAGCTGTAGTTAAGAACTTACATGACTGTTTTAAATACTATTGATTTAAACCACTGGCTAGATTTTATGAATCAAAGTGTAATTTCCAAGCTTTGGCTATATTTCTCATCGCTAAAGCACTCTCTCTTGTGTGCCTTTAGCAGCTTTCCAGACATTCAACACGGGATTAAATGATAGTAGTTACAATGATCAATAGGTTAAGACCGGTACAATCACTCTTACCGCTAATGACCTCGGTAGTAATGGGTAATAAAGTGTGGGCTATAATAGCCTATTGCTGGTGCTGGATGCCCTTTGATTCCCAGTATTACCAGGGACTAGCTACATGAAAAAGCTGGACGCTGGGAGTTAAGAGACTGGATATATAGGCCATCATTCTTAACTATTTAAAGTCCTCAAACTGTACATCTGCCCACGCGCTTGTCGTTTTTAACACGGTATTTTCTGCTTTATTTGAATTTGTTTGTAAAAGGTTTCTGTAAGTTGCTGTCGTGATGAGCTGAAGTACAGTCTTTGGCTAAATGTGGCTGTTTGTCGTGTTTATAAACGGAAAGCAGGACCTTCTTTAGAGGCCCAGATGTGGTGTGAAAATGTGGTTTCAGATGGTAAAATGAACAGGTCAACACAAACTCGTACTCCTAGGTGCCCCATATATATATAAAATATATATGTTTTTTTTTTGAAATTGCTGGTTGGGCGCTTCTGTTCTAGAAAAGAGTGTGCAGCTAGGAGATTCTTCACCAGTTTTCAAAGGCAGGGCAAAATCCTTAGATTTATCCCAAGATAAATGTGCAAAAAAGCCATGGAAGTCAATGGGAGTTGTCTCTGCATAGCTGGCGGCAGAATGCGGCCCTTCTTATTAATCACCGATGTGTAGGGTTTACAGCACCCCACCCTATTCCTGTCTGTATCCCTGCTTGTCGTCATAAATCTGACTGAAGAGTATTTGTGTTGTCTGTCTTCCAAGAAGGGCACAGAAAACATACTTAAACATGCTTCCTCTTCTGTTTGCTCAGTCCAACTTCAATGAAAGGTAGTACAAACCCGAGGGTAAAGTAAACTTCTCTGGGGATGAGAATAATGAAGGTGAGTCACGCTTCGGGGCAGAGATAGTGACGGCAGTATTTAATTAAATAATTCCGTACTCCCAGAAAAGTTTTTAAAAGACCACGGATTAAGATATTCTGAATTACTGGGGTTATCCACCCTGGTGACTCGGTGTCCTCGGAGCCGGTCCTGCGTGGCGAAGCGGTGACCAGTGGCGTTGCCATAGGTGCGGGCAAGTGACGCCGGCCACTGGTTTCAGTGGCCACGACTGGCGTGTGACCTGTAATTAAATCTGCGTTTCCCTGCGTTCACACTGGCCTGGGCCGCAGTGGGTACGTGGGACCTCGCCGTGTTGGTGTTGCTGGGGTGTCGGAGGTTTGCTCAGAGAGATGTTTTCAGGGCAGTGCCTGGCCCTGGCACACAACATGTACACAACAACACGGGGAGACGTGCCGTGTACGTGCGTCTGACCTTCAGGAACCATTTTTAGTTCATCAAAATTAGTGATGCTGAGAAATCAGGACATCAGTGCATAATGACTGTGAAATTAGGAATGAGAGCTTGCTATGCAAATGACAGGACAAATCATGTGAAAAAGTCAAGATAAACTGCATATTAAGACATTATGTTACATAAAATTAATACTGCGTTTCTCTCTTGCTTACTACTACATTGGAAGATTTTTTTTTAAACTCCTTTATCTTCTGATCATCTATTGTCTGCCGATTTTTTTTAAAAAGTGGTGCACAGAAAAAGTGCTAAACATATTATTACCTTTTATTGTAATACATTAGATGACAGGAGATCCTTTTTAGCAAAGTATATCCTTTACTGCTTTTAGTTTTGTGCTGTCATGTATTTGATTTGAAACTATAGAAAAGTAAGGTGCTTAAATATTACTGTTAAAACTCATACGGGTTTTGTCTTTTCCTCTATTGTTTTTTTTTCTTCCCTTTCTTTTCCTTTTTTGGGGTGGAGGGTAGAGGGTGGGTTTCTAGGGAAATAGTCTTCTTGCATTACTAGGACTGACAAAATGGTTCTCATGTAGTCTGCAAATTAAACACAAGTGCAGTGATTATTTTGAATAGCTAAATTACATTCTAGAAAGCTTGCAGAATTCATAGCATTGTCATTAGGTATCCGCTTGAATACAATTTGTGTAACCTTGGCCAAGACAGCCTGTCATTTTAATGTCAGTGTTTTATCTGAACAAGACATCATCCTTTCAGATACAGTGTACAGGTTCCTTGCAAAGATGCCCGTGCAGAAACGTGTTAACAGTTGCAAATATGAAATGCTATCAAGTTCATCACTGTAGCTGTTTGTCACTGAAATGTCATGGAAAGCGGCTTTTAATGGTATCTCACATAATATGAAAGAATTGAAGACATCTGTATGCTTGGTGAATATGGAATGGTAAAGACATCGTGGTAGGGCCTTTCTGTTAAAATTGCATGGGAGTCTAGTGCTGTTATTCACATCACTGAGCCTTCCTTCAATTTTCTTAAAAACCTGTCGTAATAGGGTCTAGATCCCATCAGCACAGGATTCTCGGCTGCTGGATTTCTGTACAGAAGGGAAGGGCTTTCTGGGAGGGAAAAGACCCAGTTGACAGTTTGTTGTAAAAATAAATAAATCTTAACAGGGTTTACCATATCGCTCGCTTTAAAGAATTCCCATCGCGATGATGTTTCGCAGAAGGGGAATGTAGTCACCAGGAAGACGTGGTCGGTGCCTCTGCTGCGGTGGGCTGGGAGGACTCTCTCCTCCAGCACCCTCGGTGCCCGCGCGGGGATGGTGGGTGTCACAGGAGGAGCTGTGGCCACGTGCTCTGACCTCCCTTTGCTCTCCTCTCACTGCAGGTTCCAGTGTCGGTGGCTATGATGACACCTCAAGTGATCACTCCCCAGCAAATGCAGCAGATCCTCCAGCAACAAGTGCTAACTCCCCAGCAACTCCAAGTCCTGCTCCAGCAGCAGCAGGCACTCATGCTTCAACAGGTAATTGTTTTGCTAACAGCTGCTCAGGTGGCCCCTGTAGATACTGGAGGATTTCCTCCTCCTGAAATGTTCCCAGGGCGAGAAGCTGCCCACATCTCAGGTCTGTACCTTGGAGCAGCCGTGCTCTGAGATGAACTGACTGCCCTTTTGTTTTTAATTCTAGAAATAGCTACTGGAAACAAATCCAGGGAGCAGTGCTAGGAGTGTTTCCAAGATCAGCTAAATAATACAGATGCATATTTAAGTGTCAGGACTTCGGCAGATGTCCCTGTTTTGCTTTTGCCTGCGTCCCCCAGAAAGCTCGGTGCGCCCTGACTAATTGGAATAAACAAGGTAGTAGGGCGATACTTCCCATTTCAGACCTCGTTATGTCCATCTGGAACCATAAAGGACTATGGAAATGGTGGCAATAAAAGTGAAGAGGTTTGCAAGCTGATTTCAGCCAGCGTATGCTGTCAGTGTTTCTCACAGCCCGTGGTCCTTTTCCAGCTGCACGCTGGCTGCCGATGAGCCCCGGGGCTCCGTTATCGTAGGGTACGGCACAGAGGGGGCTCACAAATCCCGGGTGGGCGCCAGCATCTGTCCCAGCCCAGGACCTCGTGTGCTCCCTCCTGCCTGCCCAGCGCACATCTGGGGAGCAGGGGGGAGGAGAGTATTTCCCAGGACGTCTATGCATGTATTGAACAACACTTAATACAGTCAAACCCTATCATTTAGAAAGCATGTGTGTTTCACAACAGAGATCCGCCAGGCTCTCTCAGCAAGGGCATTTTGGCTTTGTTGTTACAATCAAAGGTCATTCCTTGCCTTATTTTAATTAGTTTGTGTAGAAAATGGTATGTTTTTCATCAGTTCATTTTGGAGATTACTTTTCAAACGATAATGCCAAGAATAGTCAGTGTGCACTGAATTTATTGTCGAGTTTCAAACTAAAGGTCAGACCATTACAGATAAAAGGATGCTATTTTTCAAATCACAGTTTGTGTGTTACACCAAAAGGGACACTGAATTGGCTCTCCACTTTGTTACTTACCATCTTTCCTTTTCTTTGTAGCAGCAGCTTCAAGAGTTTTATAAGAAACAACAGGAACAGTTGCAGCTTCAACTTTTACAGCAACAACATGCTGGAAAACAGCCTAAAGAGGTACAGACAATACCCATTTTACTTTCAAACCGCAGATCCCTGGGGACTGTCTAGTGGCTATTAAACTGTCATTCATCTTATAAATGATTGCACAACTGAACTGACTCTATCGGGTCTCAGCTTTCAGATTTAGAGTTATTGTCCTGTTTTCGCCTGTATTTTCCTGTGCTTTCCATTTGCTTGCTGCCACATATTTTATAGCAGGGGACCATGCCTTGATGTTCGGTATGAGCACTGGAGCAAGCATCTAGACTTGTATCTTGGGAGAGTGCTTTTGGAAGTTAGTTATGTTGCAAAGGGGAGGGGGCAAGGCAGCAGGCCCAGACACGGTACTGTCCTCTAAACAGTGCAGAATGCTCAGAGACATTGAGTTGGGGCCGACAGGTTCCAACTGGAGAGGTTCTGGTTGCGTGTTCCTTGCAGCATGAGCTTAGCAGGAGGGACTGTGCTGGAGCAGCATTGGCGGTGACACCAAGAAATGCCGTCTGAGAGGCAGAGGTGATGGCAGGAGACATCAGTGATGCCACAATGGTTCGTGGCAGGAACGGGCCAGGCCAGGGTGGTTTCTGCCCGTCCTTTAAAGACACTTTCCTTTTAAAATACCTGTAACATCCTAAACTTTGTTGGTTTTGGTGTGCTTGAATTTAATTTTGCTGTAATTAGTGTTTATTTTTGAGGTTGTGAGTTCACTCACAAGGAGTTTGAGACTTTCACAATTCATCCAACATCAGTGCTGGCTTGGGGAGATCCTAGAAAGCTGCCTCTTGGCACGAGGTGCTGCGTGATGTCCTGTGTGTCACTTTGCAAGTGGCGCTGCTCAAAGCACACACCAATTCCTCCCCTCCCGCCCCCCATTGAATTTTCGGCAAATTGTGGCACCTGTGCCAAGTTTTCAACCCAGAGTGAATTTTTCCAGCTGAGTTATAAACCCCTGAAAATAGGGGGGTTTATAATGGAAACGCTGACACAACCTTAGCCATAGCGCGCTTACGGGTGCCTCTATAATAAAAAGGGAACAGATTAAAAAGTGTCTAAAATGTAAATCTAAAGGACTAACAGTAATTAAAATGGAAATGGCACAGGGAGGGAAGGCATGTAATTGTGAGATATCACTGTGCAGAATGCTCTCAGCTTTGTTTTGCTGGCTGTTTTTCTAATTCAGTAGGGCTTACTCATCAGTGGCAGTTCAATGCGCGTTAATGACTCTGGGATGCAGGCATCACTCTGGACAAAGAAATGATTATTGTGCGGTCAAAAGAAGTTCAAAGACAAGAAGGGAATTTCAGTTTTTTCCTTAGAGATCCACATTCAAGAGCATATAAATTAAGCCAAATGTTAAAAACCACAGTCTGAAAGCTGACTTCAAAGTCACAACTCTCTAATTAATGAACTGCGAGCTTCAGTTTGGACAAGTCGTGGTTTGATGCGCCCATAAATCAACATGACAGGTCTGTTTCACAGTCTCAGACAGCGCTTGTCATTGAGTCACATCAGATGTAAACACAGCAGAAAAAAGAGGGAATATGAAGGAGGTGCAATTGATCAACAGAATTGGTAAAAACCCACTTTTGAAACGCATTATGCATGATCACAGGAAATGGCGATAGCCTCAAGAGGCTTTCTCCTTCTGCTGTTGCTTTTTTGAATCAGATTTCTAACAGCCTTCAAAAGGGAGAATAAGAATTATGGAGCTTCTCCCCTGTGGCTGGCAGGCAATAACCCCCTGTTGTTATTTTGTGCTTCTTTCTTTTCAAAGGCGTCAAAATTTAGTTTTTTAAAGATCTTTAACTCTATATTTGAAGACAAACAATAAAGGGCTGCCACTGTCATTCTTATCAGTTACCAGGGATTGTATTTTTTCTTTCTGTTGCCACTTCTTATTAACCTCTTATTTGGTCTATTAGACATAGTTTTGAATGCAAGCCTGCATGCTGGGAGAACATGAAAGTTCAGATGAGCTCAGAGGGCAGATAAAGAAATTTGAAGGGGAAAGTTACACAGCAGAATGAACGATAAAAGTTAACTCTTCTAAATTGCTGTTGTCAGACAGGAGAGCATCTCAGACACAAAGATGAGAGCTTGGAGCTTAAAGAAAAAAATACTTTGTGTTAAAAAAGACGAGAAGGGAAGTTAGACAATGTGATGGCATTTCAATATCTAACACACTGATTTACTGTGGTCACACTTCTGATATTGCACTATCGAAAGCAACAATAAGAAAGGACTCCTTCCCGTTTCAAGAAGAGCATTTTAACACGAAAGCATCTAAGAGAACAAGGGCCCCAAGTCTCTTCAGCTTTTTTAGGGTTTGGGGGGGTATTTTTTCTGGTGGTTTTAGTAAAGACCTGTTTCAGCGATGCGTTTCATCCTGCAGGTTTGGTCAGCCTTGTTTTTCCCGCCTTAAGGAGGTTATTCTTGCTAAATTAGCATGTGAGAGCAGTGGTGTCTTATTATTTTTCTTTTTCCCCCTCCCTCTCGTACTAAAAACCGACGGTGGGGTCACAAGGCGAGCGATGCCGCGGTGGGGACCGGCGGCTGCCGTGCTAACGAGGGCCGAGTTTGTACCTTGACAGATGGAACAAGCGCGTTCGTGTACCGCATCCCCCAAGTCATTTCGTTAGTCCTATTGTACCGCTGTGGGAGAAGAGAAACACCACACATCTCCCTGCTGGTAAAAGGGATCCGACCCCCGAGCAGAACAGAGGGATCCCAGTAGGGTTGCTGGTGGGTTTTAGTGCGCTGCTCGGTGCCGGGGTGAGGTCTTGCCCCCCTTTCCCAGCACGGCCGGGGGTGCCCGAGCTGAGGGGGCTCTGGATCCGCAGGGGGGTCCCGCCTGTCCCCTGGCGCTGGAGGGAGCGGGTTGTTTTCCAAACGAGGCCGTTTGTCCTCTGGCAGTTGTGACAGTTTATGTTAGGCAGTAGGGAGTAGCCTAAGAAAGGAAAACAGACCTTTGACAGAAGCTTTAGGGAGGGGATCAAAAATGCAAGTTTTATCAGGATATTTCAGCATTTTAACACTGACTACTGACCTGACAACAGGACTGCACTGAGACCTTTTTTGTATGCATTCAATTGTGAGAAGTAAACAAACTGCCTTGTATCCTGTGTTTGGTAACTGGGTGGGGAGTGCAGTTTGGCAACGTATCTTGCTTTTAAATTCTTTCTTGGACAATGGGCCTTGTATACTTTTATATCCTGGCTTTTCAAAGTAGAGAGTGTTCAAGAGCTTTTCTTAGGATAGCAGAGAGGACAACCAAACGGGCATCAGCCAATTTATTTAAAGAAGTGGGTTTTTTTAGGAAAAAAACCTAACTTTGCACTCGCATAGCAAATAGGTAGAACAGCTTACTGTAATAACGTTTATTATATATATAAAGTATATATATATATTTAGAAAATGAATATTTATAGAGGCAAACATTACTTTAATTCTTAATATAACTGTTGCTGGGGCTTGCTGTTATTGTTGCAAATAGTTGAGCAAGTGGATCTGTCTGAGCAAGCTATTGCAGAGAAATGAAAACTCTCCGAGTTTCAGAATAGCTAAACACTTATTTCTTTAACCACGTTCTTGAGGTTCTAGATTTTATTTGCAAATAACGAGGTAGATTGTCTTTATAAACAAGACAAATGGATTGACTGTCAGTACAGTTGTGGGGGTAGAGTTGGCTGCAGTGTGAAGGTTGGTGGGACATGGTGGTACAAGAGGTTGGGTGCCAGACCCCCGCTGGTGTCTGTCAGTCTGTCTCCTGCAGCTCTGCTGGATTTTTTTCCCTACTTGACACTAGCAGGGAATGGGGCCAGTGATCCCCTGGCTCGGTGTCAAGGAAGGGCGACAAAGAGCTTGGGATCTGGCTGTGGTTTGTTTGTGGAAGTGTGTAGTTCTCTAAGAGTTAATTTTCTTTCCGTAATTGTTAGCCATAACGTGTATAAGACCTCCACCTTGATATGATTCCTAGCAGATTAGGGATATTAGATAATTTCCTTCTATTTATTGTACTACTGCACTGTATTATCTTTCTATCACTCAGATAATTACTAAGGAAATCTACATTAATTTTTTTTGGCTAGCACAAGGAACTGCTAAACACTGGCATGATGTATTGATGTTTTACACAACAAAAGTTTTCCTCCTGTCATTGTACAATAAATAAAAAGATATTTATCAAAATGCAAAGCCTTTCATGGATTTTAAAGAACAAAGCAAATAAGATACAAGATGAACATGGAAGCAAAACCTAGAGGCTTCCTTAACTGAACAAAATTAAGGACTCTGAAGCCTGGAGTACTGTACATATTAAACACTCACATTCAAGTAAGATGTTGTTTGCTAAATTATGAATGTGTGTAATTAAAATCTAGTGGCTGTTTCTATGAAAGATTTACAATGTTATTTCATCGTTTGTCATGGCTAATTAACAATATTAGATGAAGTTTTTCTTTTTCAAAGGTCTGATTTTTTCTCATTTATTTATGTCAGAAGTGATAAACAGAGTAGTTAAAAGCTTCTCCGGGTACAGTAGTGAGAAAAGCAACATGTTCTTTTACACCTCAAAGGTTCAGGGTTCACATCCCTGTGGAGTAAAGCAACTCCATCTTCTTTCTAGTGAGAATAATTAAAATTTTCAAAGTGCAGAAGTAGCAGCCTTAAATACAGCACAGAATGATTCTGAACATAACAGAAAGTATTGTGGGGCTTGATGGATGAATAAGAGTAAGTGTAAAATACCATAAATTAAGCCAGTCATATTGTCTTAATAGTTGAGACAACCCTTGCATGAGCAAACAGAGCACAGTGCTGGATTGTTTTTCATTACATCTAAGTGTGATGTGATGATGTGGTGTGAGTCTCAAGTTATACATGTTCTTTGCCTCAAAGAATTACCCAGGGCCTTAAGAGCTGCCTGCAGCATTTGCTTTACCCACCACAGAAATGCAGCCGCTTCTGGGGTAAAGCACGACCATGTGGACCACGCAGCACTGCATACGTTTTTAACTGGGACGGCAGGAGGGATTTAGGTAGGATGAAAGTAACCGCTGGAGGTGGGAATCGACCGTAGCCCCGTGGGCAGCTCCAGAACCTCCGCCTTCCTTGGGGCCTTTCATATGGGTGGTGGACTCGCTCGCTTGCCTTGATACTGGGTGACTGCAGTCAAAAGTTGACGTGTGTTGAGACAAGGAGCCCTATAAATCCTCTGTTAATGCTTTGCTCTCTATTGACAAACGTATATTTTTATTTTTGTCTTCTTTTGCAGCCCCAGCAACAGCAGGTGGCTACACAGCAGTTGGCCTTTCAGCAGCAACTCTTACAGATGCAGCAGTTGCAACAGCAGCACCTTCTGTCTTTGCAGCGTCAGGGGCTGCTAACGATCCAGCCTGGCCAGCCTACTCTGCCTTTGCAACCCCTTGCACAAGGTAGGTGAGGGGTTTGGGAGCTGCCGGCTGTCTGGCAAAGTGGTAGCATGCATGCACACACACACAATTGTCACTCAGGGAGAGGGAGAGCGATCTCATAGGCTCATAAAGCAATAAGCAAAGAAAAATCCTGACAGGCGGGGTGGGCATTATAAAGATATTTTTGAGAAGGGCAACGCTGAGATCGCGGACCGCTCTGGCTAGCGGGAGGCAGGTGGTTTGGAGTTGGGATTCAATTTGCGCAGCTATAGCCAGTCTGGCGGCCTCAGAGCTGCTGGTTGTACTAATCTGGGCTTGAAATCCTTCACAGGAGGCATCTTAATCGATTCTTGGTGCTGGGTTCATGGCTGAGAGTAGTGTGAGAGCAGCTTTTCCTTTTTTAAATGTGTTATTTGGACCCTTTCTGGTTCCAGCCCGGCGAGGAGCCAGGCGCAGAGGAGCTCTGATCCGCACGCTGCCAAACTGTAGAGATTTGATTGCCCTTTGCTGCAGCTGAGAGGGAGAGGTGGCAGCGTCTCCTCTCCATGCCTGTTTACACGACCTGCATTTCACTGCCTGTGTACATCACAGCTTCATTACTCCTTCCACACTGAGGCAAATTGGGATTAACTCCGTTTAATTTTAATGGTATTATTGACAATTAGATCCTCCTACATCTTTATTTAGTCTTGCGCGCTGCAAGAAGTTACTGCTTTGCTGAAATCCCTATTTTTTTTAAGATATTGATACATCGAAAGCAATAACTTCAAATCACAATACTTTTGACAGGGATTATAACATGAGGGTTTTATTCTCTCATTTCCACCTTGGTTTGTATATTTCTATATATTTTTTAAAACTGGGTTTGTCTGCAAGCCTTGGGACATTTTAACAGACCTTCCTGAGCTCTGGCTGCTGTGATTGAGGCAGACTGTTCGAAGTTGGCATGGCTGAGGGAAGATCAGGTCTTTCAACCATGCTGCTGGTATTTCTGAATAATCATGCCTTTTCCTTCCCTTGCCCTGTAATAAATTTAAACATCCACCTCAACAACTTGAGTCAGCTTAGGTTGAATGATTTGGGCTCTTCAAAGCAGCCTTAGGGCTGCTACTAGTTGCCAAACCATATAATGAATTTACATTTAGCTCTATTCAGTTAAATGGTGGGGGACGAGACAAAATTGCTTGTGTTCTTCACCCTCCCTTTTTGTGTGTACATAGCTGCAAAAAGGAGAGCGAGGTGTCTGGTGAATATTAACTTATGTGGATAAACGGATACAAGGCTGAGGAGCGGAGTCTGCTTTGCTCTGCAGCTGGTGTGGTTTATTTAGGCTTATTTTTGTGAGACTCACAAAGGTATTTGAGCTCCTGTCTTGAGAGGGTAAGCTTTTGGAGACCTGACACCTCTCTCCACAAGAGTCAGTTTAGCTTTCCAGCATCTCAAAGCTGGACACCTGGTCTAGATTAGTCTGGTGTGTGAGTTGGGGGCTGATGAGCAGCAAGGTGGGGCCTGGCTGGGAGCTGCAGGGTCAGGCTTGGGCTCGTGGCTGGTGGGTCGCCCTCAGTGCTCGCTGTGATGGGGAGAAGGCGTGAAACGAGTCCAGAATGAAGGGCATGTAGACAAAATGCCATTCATACTTGAAAAACGTTGTCACGTACGTTAATTAAGCTTCAGATTTATTGTTGGAAGCATCCCAGGCTGTTCCCACACACCCACTGGACTGGAGCTTCAACCTTTCTAATTTTTCCCACAGCTCCTATACTATTAAGTTGGCTCGGTAAGGTTCATTGTATAGTACATCAGTTAAGCTGTCCAAAGGAGGGCAATTGGGCAGTGACAAGACACGCTCATGTGTAATGTGAAAGAAATGAATGTGGTGATGCATGAAGTGTAATCTGTGCGGTAACACATCGGAGACACCAGTAGGTAATTCAGCCGTCATGGCATTGATTGATATGGTTAGCAGGGTAGTGTAACTATTAGTCCTCGCGAAGAAGCGTATTTAGAACCTAAGGGGTGCTGACTTGCACACCGAAGACAACATAAACATGAGCAGAAAGTGCTGGTTCTTGCAGGGAAATGAGCTGCGAGCGTTGGGGGCGGCTGGAGCCGGGAGGAAAGAGAAACTTGAGAATTCAGGCAGGTTGCAGTACAGCACGATATTTTATTTCTTTTTATCAGAGAGACGATGGCTTAAAACTGATGTCATTATGAGGTTTAAATCAACTTTCTGCTTGCTTGAACATGGTCACCTGGGTATGAAGGTACAAGGACACAAAGAGGTTGAGCAACTCTGTTTGTCTTTGAGCCGGTGATACCTGGGGTTGGGAAATTGAGTTCCGTGAGCAGTAATCTGTCAACTGTCCCCACAACATACATTTTTTAAACCTGTGCCTACATTTTCTTTCATAATGAAGGGGACTAGTTGTCCTGAAAAATGTAATGAAGAGCCAGGGCCATAGTTTAAAATAATTGGTAATGTACACTTCTTATTTAAAAAAAAAATACATATATCATGCCCTTTTGTTTTCAGAACAGTCTGCAAGACTGAGACAAATACTGGAAATGTGCGTATTAAAAAAATAACATCCCTCTAGTAAGTGTAGCTATGAATTTGCTTAAAAGCGTTTTGCTTTTATTCTTAAGTATCTGTAATAGTAATAAATGTTTCTAAGGAGAGAATGCCACTTCATAAGTGATTTTTTTGTTATGTTTTCAGAACTAATACATTGTTTAAAGCTGTATTTCAGTTTCATTTTAGTTTTTAGTGCTTACCTATTGTCTTACACAAAACAGCACATCCTTTAATGTTATATTTGTGTAATCTTTTCTGCTTTGTATTTAGACACATCTGTAATCTAGATTTTACATCTGTACCCAGTAGCAATTTAAAAATAAACCACATTTCAGCAGTGTTCTGAGCTGTGAGAGCTGGATCTTTAGTATCTGCAAAATGAAACTGCAAATCACACTTCAGATCACCAGCGAGTGAAAATAATAGGACTGAGACATCTGGGTGCCCGATTGCTCCCGCAGATTTGGCAGTTTCAGGTCTAAATCCCGTTACTGGTAGGTACAAAGTTGCAGCACCAGCAGTAGCGATCTCTGGTAATTGCAGCGCAGTTCTGGGAACCTGACTTAAAATTTAGCTCTCGCTGTTAAAATGAAACTGTTAAATGGTAAATTACATAATTTATTGTGAGCGTTCGTGGATCTTGCTTTTACCATTTGTTCTGTTATTTTATTTAACCATTTTGCGAGATGAATAATGAGCATACCTTTCAGCTGCCCAGTTTGACGGGCTAGTTAGGAATTCTCTCCAGAATTATTCTAAAAGAACTAAATTTGGAGAAGGAGGAGCAAGACTCTTTTTTTTTTTTTTAAATCATATTAATCAAATGATGTCAAGGATGTGGTCATTTTTAAGTGATGGGTTGTGTGCAGATGTGTATGACATCACATTTAACTCTTTAACGTCACCCAGGCTGAAATCCTCCTTATTATCTCCAGTATTATTTTCCCCCGGGTGTTTTTTCTTTTTCTTTCAATACATGATATAGTTGTTGTTGGTGCTAATGAGTCACACTCATAAAGGAAGTTAAACCAAACCCCTTGACTTCTGGAGGATCTACAGCAAGGTGTAAATATTAAGTGTATGTATATTTTAAGGGCTGTGACGCTTGCAAGCTTTTCCTTGGGATAAAGTGTTAGTAGATCCAGAAGTGACCTGGAGGAGAAGGGAAGGGGAGAGTAGAAAGGGGGACAGGGAGAGGAGAGGGGGGGCTAGCTTGGTTCTAATTAAAAACCTGCAGAAATCCAGATGGGGGTGGTGGGTAAAAAAACAACAAAAAGCCAGTTATTCTTTCCTTATTTGCTTATTGTGGAAAATAAAAATAGGTATCTGCTCATACGGTCTCATATCAATATGTTATCATCAACAGACAAGTCTATTCACTATTGTTTCAATTGAGTAAACAGTGGTGTAAGGGTCAGCCCCGCTCACAGGTAATTGTGTGTGTGCAGACAGTCCTGTCAAGCGTGTTCGCTAAAAATACATCCCACACTGTCACTTCGCAAGGTGTTTGAAAATAATAGCCCCGATCCAGGAAAACAGGACGCAGGCTTGTGTACTGACCTTTTTCTTTGTTTAATTTGCTCAGAGGTTTAATTTCAGGGGACAGGTAATAATTGAATATGTCTAATAACTAAATGCTCATTTGGGACAAAATCCATCAAAATGTAATTGGCATTTGGGTCTGATGAAAGGAAAATGACGTGGCTTTAGAGATGCGGATGCGTCCTAAGAATATCTGATCACTTAATGTATAAATTGAAGCCTCTCTCATAATATATATTAATTGCAGATACTTAAGGATTTTAGCATTTTTTTGTAGTGAACCGTTACCAGAGACCAACTGTTTTTGTTAATGCTACTCTCGGAAAGGCGGGGAAGGTTATTGGTCTGTCGTGCAATAATTTACTCCTCTTTGATATGCAAACGATCCACGGTGAATATAAAAAAATCCTATCAGACTCATTTCACAGTTCTTAACCACTTAGATTCTCTGGAGTCTATCGCCTCATTAGACCAGTGCTCTCCAAAGCTAGCATAATTAAAATCTTTAACAGTTTAGCAAAGTAAAGATGTTTGGCTGATCACGTTGAGATGATTATCTATCCATTGTATTCTAAATGACAAAAATAAATTAAATTTAGACCTTGGCATTTTTTATTATGTGTTTCAAATGAATATAATGCATACTGCCTTTTTTTTTATTTGATTTTATTTCAGTACCTCAGGTTTGGTGAGATACGTGCCTGTGAGAGCTGCTGCTGTGCACTCAGAAAATGGCAGGTTTCCTTAGGACAGCTCCAGCGCTACAATACACTGAAACAATGAACAGCCATCCAAACGATGGTCTGGAAGCGCAGTGATGAGAAACCTCTTTAAAAACACACAGACACTGGCTTTTATGATATATTTCCCCCCCCCCCCCCAAATATTTAAGTGATGCGTCTCTCCTGCTAATTTTTTCCCATGGCCTCCTCTGAAAGAGCACTGAAATCGTCTTCAGTGAGAGAAGCTTGACTTGTTTGATCATGTCACAAACATGAGCTGTATCCAAAGCATGATCTCAGCGTGAGCCCGTGTCACGCTGACGCGCGGCTCCGCTTCGGCCCACGGGACATTGCAAAGTTTTCACTTGCCTTATTTATTGCATGCGAAGTCCTGTGCTTGGTGTCCATTTTTGGCACAACTAAAAATACATACATTTTATTATTATTATTTCTTGAAGCTTATTTTATGTTTTCGTTTTACTTTCGAATGGCTCATTAGCATCGATCTAAGAAATGACAGTAATAATAGTGTTACTTGTATAGAAAGTTACACAGTTTTTCCGTAGACACATCCATCAATTAAGTGAGCAGTTCGAGAAACCAAAATTAATGAGAAAGATAGGTGTGTTAATTAAATAATCATAGTATAATCAATTTGACTGTTAAAATTTGAAAATCATTTCAGGAAGACAATATGAATTCATAATTTATGTCTAAAAGTGATTAATAAAAACTGTATTTAATAACAAAGCTATTTGTCATCATTTAAAACTTAAGCACAAAATTAGTCATATTGTGGTTCGTGTTGTCATAATAATAAAGCTGAGTATTTTTTTTATTCCTAAGACCTTCCTTTCTTTTAAAAACAAGTTAGAAAGTATTCACCTTCCTTGAAAAAAAATAAAACAAATAGTATATTTTTTGAAGAAAAATAGAATTTCTCCAGCTGACTGCAGAGTAGCCTGTGGGCACCTTTGCTGTCAGCTTTGGGGTGATTTCTGCCTGAGTGGGGACTCTGGAAATGGGCCCTCTGTAATTTTAATTACAAAAAATAATTAACGTGGAGTTTGGGGTGGGGAGGTGTGTTGTGTGGACCCCCTGCCCCACACCTTGTATTTTGCATTACACAGATATTGCAGATGTTGCACCAGAACATTTAGCAGAGACCTGCAGTGTTCAGTATTAGCCTTCAGTTATTAATAAAAAAAATACACGCGCAAAAACACACACACACACAGAGAACTAACACTAGGCTTTGTTTACTGACTCTTTGATTTAATTACTGTTTGAAGACGGCCGAATTAGCTGTTAATTGATTTAATTATCCAATTTGTTTGTTTCAGGCATGATTCCAACAGAACTGCAGCAGCTCTGGAAGGAAGTGACAGGCTCGCACACGGCGGAGGAGGCAGCCAGCAACAACCACAGCAGCCTGGACCTGTCCACCACCTGCGTCTCCTCCTCTGCGCCATCTAAGACCTCCTTAATCATCAACCCGCACGCCTCAACTAACGGACAGCTATCGGTCCACACTCCTAAACGGGAGAGGTAGGTCCCAGTGGGCTTTCCACCCTTGAGCATCTCCGAACAACGTGCCGAAGCGATGGCGGAATCGTTGGGAGCGGTGGCCAACAGCCTTGGCCTCGGTTTTGTCCTCCACGTCTTGCTCTGTCTGATTTTGATGTGGTTGAATAGAGTCACCACTGGGCAAAATATGCTCCTTTTGTTCAGATCTTTATGGCTTGTTAATTGGATCAATGTGGGCACAATTAGCTAATTAGGAGTGCATTGGATAAGTGTATTGGGGGAACTGTGGAGAGCATAAGCTGGGTTCTTTTTGAGTTCTGCATCCTGGGTGGTGTTACTCTGGATGTGCTTTGGCTTTACAGGCTGGAGGTAAAGAAAAAAATCTGTTGGTCAGTATAGGCTGTTTTACTGCCCCTGTTTTCTGTCAAATTTCATTGCCCCATCTCATCTAACACATTTGCCTTTTTTATTTTTAATCTGTATTTACCTGCTTTCACAAGACAGAATAGGCTTGAGTTCACCAGGTTTCTCTAAAACAAAGTGATTTTTTTTTTTTTAGGCGCTGATAAAATTAGCTAACTGGTGTTGTTTGGCTTTTAAATATGTGAGTTAATTTATACTTACTAGGCCCGCATTGTTAAAAAGAAATGCCTTAAATCAGGGGTTGTCTGTTGATGTGCTTCTCAGCGCGGGCTCTGCTTTATTCCACAGGATGCTTTATTGCAGGTTTGTTTCTTTACACCCCCAGATTTCACTGAGGCGTGTCTAACAACATAACTTTTGCTTACGGTGAGATAGACAGTCCCAGGAGCTCGGGCCGTGGGTGCCAGTGCCTGCTGCATCCTCGGAGGAGGAAGAAGAGAAGGAGGAGGAGGATTAGGGTCTCCAGGAGCGAGCGAGCAGCCCGGGCCCACCGGGGAGGGCAGCGCTGCTTTGCTTCTTTGCATTCAGGAGAGTCCCTTTGCCCATCTAGAAATGTTACGGCAGACGCTAGCGAAAGCTGGATTTTATGGAAACTGATGGCTTTGTCTTTCCGTCCTCCTTTCATTCATTAGAAAGAGGATAATGGAATTTTTAAGCCATAGAGTTTATATGTCTGGTGGTCTGAAAGTAGATTGATAAGGAAGCTATATAAATACCTCTTATGTCTTTCTAATATTAAGAAAATAGAGCTGTTGGGAATAGATAGATTTTAAAGGAGAGCACACCCACTGTTGAAAGAACTGCTGTGTGTGTAAGGCATCATTTTATATCCGTTGCAAGGACATGTGAGTGAATATCAGCACATACATTTATAATGCACGTAAGTGTCAAGGATGTGGTTTTCATAAAGACTTACATGGGATACTAAAAACAATTTTATGTTTATTAAACAATTAAATTCTCTTTTTGCTGCATATAGAGCTGAACAAGTTGTTCAATAAATTTTTTATCTATGTTTTTCTTACTGAGTATATAAAATAAAAACCCATTCAGTGAAATGAATCTTCTTTCACCAAATAGAGGCTTGTGCTGTCTGCTAATGGCAGGCTAACCGAGGAAACTGTATGCCATTGCTGTTTAGTTTGAAATGCAGTGGAAATACAGGAATCTGTTCTGAAGTAAGGATTTTCTCTGTGTATACTGCCAGGCAGAACTAGAAATCCATGTGTCAGAGTCCTGTGATTGTGGCCTGGAGGTAGTTGGGATCTACAAACAAGGCAATGCATGTGTTTTTATTACTAAAGTTCAAAATTAATTAGGAAGGCATAAGCTTGCTATGGTTATTGTTTGAGATTGTCTTAGTTCAGAAGACTGAAGGGCCTCACAGGTTGAACCGATAGCTGTATTGTTCAAACTTGCCATTACACTTTTCCTACATATCTATTTAGAGTTCTCTACAGTATCGAAACACAAAAATAGGTACATTTAGAAATACAAATAAGAGAACTATAGACTTTCCTTTATCTTGCCTCTGTTTGGTACGTGGAGGGTTTACGCCATCCATTTGCTGCAGTGATTAAATTACATCTTTATTCATAAGTAGAGCAAGAGACTACAGGCAGAAGAATGCCTACTGATGCACTTAAGGGTTTTGTTGCAGTCTCATCAGGCACCGTGGTGCCTGCCTGGATTTCATGTGACACGGAAACTCCTCTCATTGAGCTGTGTTGCACTGGTTTCCTTTCTGAAAGGGGGTTTATCTACAGGCAGGGCATTCAGGGTGGTGAGTGAGCAGGGAGGGAAGAGTAGCTGTGCTTTGCTGTCAGATGTATATTTGAAAGTTCACAGAAGCTGAAATGTTAGTGGACTTACAAGAGAGAGGACAGGCGTGAGCAGGGTTTTGGGAATTTTTTGATTGTGAAGTTTAAGGCTAGAAAAAGTCATGGGTCTGGCGGGAGCATGAGTTTGTTAGACCTGTAGTGAAATCTGTGTATGTTCTTGTAGCCAGCTGGTTCAGCACAACTGAGCTTGCAAATACAAGGGGACTAGTGGAGGTGATCCTGAGCTCGAGCCCAAGCTTGGCTCGGGGTTGTCAAAAGGGCTCACAAGGCCGATCCCAGCCCTTCCACCTCCCATCACACCAGCCCGCAGCTCGGTCTGACCAGGGCAAGTTTTTGGGTTGTGGCATCCACCATTTCATTCCTGTACCTTCTATGCAACTGGCTGTTAGCTTTTGTCTGCTACAACCAAGCACTACTTATTTAGATTTAAACAACAATAAAAAGCACATAGTAAAATCTGAAAGTGTCCTAACGGTTAAGCACAGTCACATCATAACAACTGCCCAGCAGCAATAAATAATCATATACAGGTAACATTAACTTTTAGGGTGTGCTGTAAAGCTGTTTCCCCCCTTCCTCTTGGGCATTTGAGGCAAGTTGCAGGAGGCAAGTTGGTTACGTGGGAGTTACTGTCATCACTGTCATCCCTGGGACATGTCACTGGGGTCGTTCAGGTTGTGTTTTATGGAGTTCCTGATCCCACAGGTCAGGTTGTGGGCTACTTGAGACCCACGAGACAGGAGGGACTTGGCTGACGCAGCAGCAGAGGCACCTGTGTAAAAGCCATCGGGCAAGCAGCGATCTTGGGTAAAGACATGTTTTGGTTATAAACACGGGGTTTAAAATAGCAGGAGAAATAGTCATTGGTTGCTTGGCATGCCCACATGTCGCTGTGCCATGAGCCCCAGCCTCATGGTTGTGCACAGCGAAGCTTTAGTCTGTGCAGGCTGCGGGGACACAGCTCTGGTGGCACTGCAGGGCTGCCACGCTTAGAGATGAGTGACAACAAAAGTTCTTTATGGCACAAAAAAAAAAGGCAAATGGCAAGCAGGTGGCCAGAGGCACCCCGGGATGTTTGAAAAGCAAAGATGTGTTTGAAAGCAGGAGACATTGTCCACTCCTGGGCAGGGCCAGGGAGCATCATGGTGCTGCTCTTGGTTTCTGTGTGCTCCGTGTGTATGGCTTTCACAGGAATGAAACAATTCCAGCTATGAATAATGGGTTAATGCTTTCATTCATTTGGGCTTTAAATGTATATTACATCTATGCTTTTGTCCCACATTTCGCCCAGTTTCTGTAAGTAGCAGCAGCAGCAGCAGCTCTGGGGTTTGGTGCACAGCAATCTGTTAAGGAGATAAATAATCTGCTTTGGCATGACACTCCTACTCTCCTCTTTAATTTATCTTACACAAGGAAAATTATAATTAAATCATTCAGGGTAAACCCTTGAGTGTAGAGAAGGAAAAAACACACTTTGGTAAAGATTGCCAATAGAGACCAACTTCCCTGTTGTGCCGTGCAGAGACATTTATCAATATTCAGCACTATTAAAGAGAGAACATTTCATGTGATTTGTGAGGCGGATGCCAAAGCTCAAATCAAGGCTTGTTAAGATCCTTTCCCCATGCAATCATGGGCATTCAGCGTCATTAGAATTCAGCACTGACTGTGTGTTTCATGCTTTGATTTTACTCAGACAATTTAATAATGTTTATTGTGCTGATTATATATATAAATTCACTCAATGCAATAAACATACCTCAGTCATCAGTACCCTAAGGGAAATATTTAGTTATAGATACTTGTATTCACTCAGGATAAGCGAAAGTGAGACCATCAACCAGCATGCAAACCTCTCATCATCTTATCAGCATTTGAGTTTCCTCACTAACAAGCATTTTCTCTACACAAGTAAATAAATAAATAATGGAAGCCAGTTAAGTACATCTGCTGTGCTTACAAATGTCAAGGACAGAACCCCTTTTCCATCTTGTTCCACTGCATCTTATTTGGGGGAAGCTTGATTATTTTCTTAAGAAAAACGGCAAAACGAAGTGGGTGGATGCCCGGATGCTTTAGGTGACTTCTAACTTTATAACCTGATGAGCAGTGGGCATCCCAAAACCTACATGCTTGGGGATATTCCTGATGTCGGTAGGTTTGGAAAAGCAGAACGGTGCAGAAGTCATCGGTGCTTTGTGGTGAGCAGAGATTGCTCCAGCTTGGGCTTGAGCTGGGAGGTCTGGGGTGCTGTGGGGTGGTACCTGCATGTGGTCCCGTCCCCTGGTCCCGTTCCATGCTGACTGCAGCAGCCACAGGATGATGGAGGCTGTTCATAAACAAGTGAGTTAGTGAAGGTGCAGACCTGTTAATGTAGAAAATGCATCTGTTTGTAAGGGGTAAGGTGAAGGGTTGGAGGTGAAAGCTGCATGTCCGAGAGACCTTTCTCCTCATGCCAGCAATCCCATGTTTGTCCCCTATTGTCTTTATACCCTTTCCAACCGTGCTTGAGTCTTGTTCTACATAAGGAAGCAGCCATCTCATAGGAAAAATAGATGGGATAAACAAGGGGATTTTTAAATGAGTTTTTCTTGCCAGCATCGCAGGAGGAAGGAGTCTGGAGAAGGCTCTGAAGGGAAGCAAGAGGAGCGGCGAGGCAGCCCATTGATCTGGTTAGGCTTAATGCATCATGTTTTACTGTTGTTATCTTCCATGCCAGCTGATCCTCCATCAAAATCCCAAGGCCCTTAGATGAGGGCATTAGGATTCAGTACAATTAAGAACTACAGATTTTGGTCCATTATTAATGCTCGGGATGAAACAGTTCAGCCTGCAGTCCATATGCTCCCAGGGCCTGATCCTCTCTTGGCCTGCCTCTCCGCGCAGTCCCTGGCATTCGTTCTGCACTGGTGCCAGCATCAAATCTGCTCATCCGTGTCGGCTCCTCTCAGTTGCTCCGTGCAGTTGATTTTAGCTCGTTATGCTTTACCATCAGCAGAGTTACGTTAGATTAGGTTACCTCAAATCCCTTCCCCCTTAAGAAATGGGTGTTCCTGGGGCCTTTAGCTGCTCCACGTACACAAACCCCATCATGACCCTGGTGTTGTTACCCATGGTCTGAGCAGCTCAGGTGCCTCCGTGCAGTGTCCTCACTGCGGAGCTGGGTTGGAGCTGGAGACTCGAGCCTGGATGCCCAGCTGCATGTCTGATAAACTGTCCTGCTCTCTACGTGACTGCTGTATTTCCTCTGGTTGCACCGAGTACGGGTGTGATGGCTGTGAGGCCGGTTGGGCTGTTCAGTGACGGTGACGCTGTGACAGCCGGAGCAGGGAGCTGGCCCTGCCGTCTGCATTTATTCTGTGCAGATACAACCCAAAGCGTGCCGCTACCTGATCCCTTGGCGCTCGCTCCTCCAACAAAGAAATCACCACCGGTTACTATGTGCTCTCCTCGTCTGAGTCACTTCTCTGTGTATTCAGCTTTGAAAAAATATCAGCCGTGACTCAGACCTGGAGCTGCTAATCTTCAGTTTTAAGCCTTATCAGGCACTTTTTACCGTTCCTGCTTTTCAGATTTGCGTGTGTAGCGTCCTTTGCGTTGCCCATACCTGCCGTCAGCTGCCGCACTCACGTTTTTGAGAAGCCCTCTGCTAAATTAGTTTTACAGTGCCGCTTGCTCCTTCGTCAGCCCAGGAGCTCTTCAATCAAATTTTGCTTTTCAGGGAATTGTTTCGCTAAGCTTTGGAAATTGTTTCTAGTTGACTTTATTTGATTTTTCGCTATGAAAGATGCAGTGTTAACCAGGCTGTGGTTCCTTGGTGTGGCCCTTTGCTGAGTAAGGGCTGTTCCACGCAGCCCGGCGCCGGGAGCTCCTGCGCGCCAACGCTTTGCTGCTTTCTGGTCCCGTGTAATAACCATCAGTTGTACAACTCCAAACACTAAGCTAATGTATCAAAAAGCACTTAAAATAGATTGGGTGAGCCTTGGCAGACGTCTAGCAGAACTTTTCCAAATTTTAGCATATGTATTGTTTTATTCCTCCATCTGGCCAACAGATCATTGTTTGATATCTGAGTGCTTTGCATATCTCCTCCTTTTTCTTGCAACTGAGATACTTACACGTGCATTTAATAGAGCTTAATGCTATTTTTACATACCGGAGAAATAGCTGATGGCTTTCTGTTAATTGCATGCACTTTGCAGTTAAACTTTTAGTGAAACATTCCTGTCTAAATACTTAAAGTCCAATGAAAATTTGTCCTCTTCTTTTATTAGAGGTGTTTATGTAGTAGTCTTAAAAAGGGACCTGGTTTTGTTTTACTGCACTGTGGATTCCTGTTTCTCTTTATTTCCTCCTGTGTGCAAGCTGTCCTTCCTCTGCATTTACTCAGGAGATCTGACTATCCTGAAGAGCTGAGCAGGGAGCTAATGAAGAGCTGTATTATATTTTTTATCATACATATCTCAGCCTGAGAGTGGAAAAGAAACACCCTTGAAAATGCCATAAAAGTAGGGGAGAAGTTAGGTGATTTTTGTGTGACTATTTTCTCTGCTCTTCAATAAAAATCGAGCAGTTAGTATGACAGCTGTTAGATCATGTTATATCGTACTGCTAAGATATTGAGTAGCATTTAAAGTAAAACTCCACCATTAAGCTGTATAAACTTTATCCGTTTCACTATGGTTTAATGGAAAAAAACGAGTTTCTCAATAAAATGACATCATTTTTCCCAGGTTGTAACATTCACTTTACAACTGTTTTTCTTTAATTCAATTTATTTTACTTTTCTTTTTCTTGGCATCCTTTTTTTTTTTCTTGCAGTTTGGAGAGGGGGAAATCTATTTTCGTAGAGCAGCCAGGTACTGCTCAGACCTCTTTTCCCTTCTTCCCCCTTCCCTCAACATCTTGTGCTAATCTGGAGCTCTATTTTTGTCAGGCAGACAGGGTTATATTTTCAAAGTACTGAGATGCACATTGAAATTTGGTAATCAGTATTTGCGGCTTTACCTGCCACACATGAGGGGGTGGGGGGAAGAACCCAGGGAGAACTTATGTTGCGTTGCTTGCTGCTGGAGCAACGTTTGTGTAATGCCATGGGGTATTTTTCCATATAGCTGGTGTTTTTAAGGTGGGAGGGCTGTGTGATCAGGAAAGACATATGTATGTTAGAAAGTGTATTCTTCTCGTTTAAACGATGGTATAAGCCCAGGCAGGGAAACTGCTAATGTGTGTTGCAGCTTGTCATTTTGGGCTGCGTGAATAAAGTGGATAACTATTCCTTTGGGAAAGGATCTCGGGAACTGAGCAACTGATCCGCTATCCAGCAAATTCCTTTTTAACTGTAATTTTCCTTTTTGTGTATACTCAAAAATAACATCATGATGGGCCCTTAAATACCATTTCATACACAGAGCACAATTTCCACAGCACAGGTGGTGCTAATATAGGACAGTCCCCTAGGCACTTGTCGCCAGGAGTTGTACAGCTTGTTCAGTGTCTGCATCCATATGGCAATCTGTCCCATTCATAGAAAGACATTGTAGCTGTGCCTGTGGGTGCTGTGGTCAATGTAGTGTAAAAAGTAGATTTTTAACTCTCAGCAACCTATGTTCTGCTGTTTGTTTTATTGTAGAATCCAATTTATAACATAGGGGAAGAAAAATCAGCTCTGAGCAAATTCCAGAACAATCTCGCTGGCTTCAGTTGTTGTTTATTCTTGGAGCGCATGGTTAATCAGCAGGTGCACCAGCCCTGCGCTGCTCTAATGAACAGTTTACAGGAAGTCTTGCTCGGAAGAAACATTTTCCTCATTGTTTATACTGTGAATTAACTCAGGAGTTGCAAAGCTGTAAACGATGGTAGCTGGCCATAGATGTCACGCAAGTCTGTTTCTTACTTTTTTAATTCTTTTTTTTGCTCTTTTTTTGCTATGGTGCGTGGTTTTCCTTGGGCATGCTGTGCTTGGGAAGGATGCTGAGCCCCTCTGTCCCATGCTGCCCGGCCAGGAGCCGACGGCTGCCCCTGAACGGGGCAAATCCCAGCAAAATGCTCTCTGAAAAAGAGGGGCTGAAGTGCTGGCGTTGCACAGAGGTTTGGGTATAAACAAGTGAAGATGATTTATGGCTGCTCCGGTATCTATCATTCCAATGCCAAATGTTGTTCTGTTTTAGTGTGACTATTTGTTATGCCTTTTGGTAAACACAAACAAATAGACCGCCTAGCACCTGCGGCAGCATATGATATTTACACTACCTGTATGATTCAGCACGCTTCCCTGGGGAAGTAGGCTTGTGTCCTCTCGATTTTAGTGCTTTTTTAAATAGCATTCATCTGAGGGAAAGCATGTGGCAGAGAGAATTCAGTGCTCTAACTATATTTCTCCCTTGGAGTCATTATTTATCTTAATTATTTTTTTATGGACACTTCCCCAAAGGGCATTTTCCTGGCTGCCGCAGGGGCGCGCAGGGGGCGAGGGCTCTATGCGATGTGACAGTCACCTTCTGCGCGGGTTTTGTTGTGCCTGTGGGACAGGGCTGAAAAACACTGACGTGAATAATCTGTGTTACTCATATCTGTTGACGTATCGCCGGTTTATATAAGGGTGAAAGACTTGCCTCCACTCTAAGTGTAACAGAATATAATTTTGTTAAACAAGAATAGATCTTGTTTCTCACTGTTTTCTTTTACTATAAATTCAAACGTAACAACAGAATATAAATTACAGTAAAATAAGGTTGGCAAACAGGATCTTTTTACAGAGTATGTATGTACGTTTGTAATTTTACACCTCAGTCTTGGTGAATTCCAAGGTCTAATCCTGTGTTTTTAAACTTGTGCGTGTTCTTAAAAGCGTTGCTGAATTGTGGCCAAAGCCTTGCCATGGCCACCTCCCTCTGCCATACGAATTGGGTGTGTAAGAGGGATGGGGTTGCTATGCTGAAAACAACAACAAAAAACCCACAAAAAAACAACCCCCAAACCCAAGAAACTGGTAGCATCACATTTTGGGGTTTTTCTTTTCCTAATTAAACTAAGATACTGAATCAATCCGTTCTCATATGAATAAATTAAGAGGCTGTTCAGAGAGGAATAAAATGAGATTTAGCAGGGATAAGTAGAAAGTAGACCAGCTAGGAAATAAAAATTCCAAACTGCTGGTTTGACATGACACGTCAGCTGCTCAGCATCGGCTGTGTGGGAAATGGCTGAGGCATAATCAGGATTGAGAAATTAAGGTGGGACACTCTGTGCCATGTCTTGGTTAAAAAGGTAAATGCAGTCACGGGAGACATAAACACGCGTATTGCATCCGAGTCCTTTTTTTCCTGTTCTGCTTCATGCAGAACCAGTTAAACCACATTGAGAGTGTGATGTACAATTGGCCACTCTCTTGCAGAAAGGATAAAGAGGAGCTGGAGCAAATACAGAGGAGAGCAGCTAGAATGATAAAGGAGTTGGAGGGAATAGGCTATGAAGACAGATTAAAGGGAATTAAAGATCTACACCCTGGAAAAATAGAGGCTCTAGGAGGATGTGATTATGGTATGTAAGTACATGAAGTGATGCTACAAAGAAGAAGAGGGGAAAAAATTGTTCTCATTAGTTAGCCGTGCTGGAATTTAAAATCCAGCGTTTCAAATCATGTGCGTCTGGGTATATTTGATGTACTTTTCACTACAGTGCCCAGGCACAAGGTTGAAATAAAAAAATATGAGTTTAAAATAGTAGAGAAACTCGTTAATTCAGGTGCAGGGATGGAACTTCCACCTGAGATAAGCGATGGATTCAATACTGTGGTTTTTGTGCTGGGCATTTCTTTCAAATATTCTAGAAATAGGTTCAGTTCCCCCAAGGAAAGGACATGGGGCAGCGGCCGTGTGGGCCCCGGGGCAGTGCTGTGGCAGGGCTGGAAGACATGCATAATATTTCTGGAGTGCTGGAGGGTCAGAATGTTGATTAATAATCCAAACCATCAGTTCGCAGATCAAAACCAGAAGATGATGTGTGTAATTATCCAATCTGGTTATACTCTACAGTGGGGAGTAGAGTAGAAGGGGAATATTAGCCCGATTTTTGTCTTAATCTTGCTGCAAATGCTTCAGCGCTTTCCATGCGACAAGAATTGAGAGCATAGTGCCCCGAGAGGCTGAGGACAGGGGGCAGTGATTCGGGGTGCGTTACTGGCCTTGTGTTACAGCAGCAGTGCTATGGCTCTGTGGGTTTTTTTTCTACGTGAGGATGCAAGTTAGTGCACACCGATTAGAAGACAGAATTTCAGCCTTTAGGCTGCAGTTTTAACCTGATTTGTCTTAAATTGGTGTAGTAATTTAAAATGTAATATACCACTCCTGTTACTTCCAATAGGGTTTGATGTAAAACATGAGCTTCTTCTAGTTGTAGGTCTGGATGTGGACTAAAGTAATGAGGAAGGGGAGAAACACAGCTTTAAAAAAAAAGGATCCAAAAATATTCAGGCTGACTTTGGGAAGAGCTGCCAGTGGCCATACGCATCAATTGCCACCTCTCCCGAAGGCCCACGACCCTCTGCTGAGCTTTATCCAGTGGTGGGGAGGCATTTACTCTGCTCAAATAATTCTCTGTTCAGATCAAATACTTGCTTTCAGGGCAGTTAGTGAGGCTTGGAGAGGAGCATGACTATCTAGAAGTAGTTCATTACAGTATATGGCTTAATATGTTCCTTGTTTTTTTTGGGTTTTTTTTAGTATGATTATAATTTTTAATTATTTTGGGTATGTTTTTAAATTCGCTGTTCAGAGAGGAAAGGGATGCTAAGCCACCTGAGTAATAATGCAGAGCGATTTGCACCAGTGCAACTTCACTGCAAAACACATCTTTATTCAATTGATCTTGTCATGAAGGCAGGAACTTGCATTCAAGTACAGTTGGTACAAGGATTTAATCATCATTGCTTCTGTTTTGATTTTACATCAAATACAGCAAGTGTTTCTGACTCAGAGAATTGTGACATTTTCACCAGCTTTATTCTATCGGTGCCTTTCAATGAGCTTTAGAGCTCACTGGGCAGTCACAAATACGGGAGGCCCCTGCTGATTTCCAGTTGTGTCTCTCTTCCTCCTGTACATGACCAAAATCATGGCATTTTGCCTCAACAACTGTGCCATCCACATCAGACTGGGCAAAATGTTGTATGAGACCAAGCCCTGTGCTTCTGCCTGGACTGTACACTGACATGGGCTTCACAACACCTTGCAAAGATGAGGTCACTTCCCGTTACCTCTGAGAAATATATGTATATGTATATATTTTTAAAGGCAATTCTGCAGTTTCTGTGGGTGCTCTGCTCAAACCCCTTCCAAGAGGAAAGCAGGAGACGTGGTATTGATTTTTTTCCATGTGCAGGTGGCTCAGGCATGTTCTCTGCACCGTTAGAACGTGAGCAGATGCTTCAAAACTGTAATAGAAAATCAAAGACACTTCTCTATATCACTGGCTTCCCCCCGTGTTTTGGCAAAGATCGTTGGCCCAAGGAGATCTGGAAGAGAGAGTGTGGAGTATGAAGTATGTCAGCATCATGAATATTTAAAATGCGGGCCACTATGTGGCAGAAGTACTATTACTGAGGCTTCTGCTTAGCTAGTTTTTATATCCAGCCGTGACTTTTTCGCCAGTGCGTACAAGCGCAGTACCTGGTTTCACGCGGTTACTAAGTCTGGGTCGAATTAAACCATATGACACAGGTAGCTTTCATGGTAGTGCTTTGGTCAGTCCTTTCCCTGATGTCCAGTGTCACTGACATTTTGTTTGTCCATGTGGGCTCAGCTTTCTGTGGTTGCTCTCTCTCCCATGGGTTTGTGCAGGGTCTCTGGTGATGCTGTAGCACAGTAGGTAACACGCTGAAGGTGAAATGGCTGAAGAGGGGTGGGTGAGTGGCGCTCTGCAAGTGCCAGTTGTGACAGCAATCGCTGTCACAGTAGGTGGTGAAGTTCCTCCCAGACCCCCTGGAGATCCCTGGTGTTATGAAGCACCAGAGGCTGAAGAAGGTGGAGGTAAAACTCCTCTGTCCAGCAAGCACAGGGAGCCGTGGAAGCGCCCGGCCCTTCTCCCCTCCCCTCCTTACTGGAAACCAGGCTGGAGGCAGCAGAAAATAAGTGGACACTTACGCAGTTTTCAGCTCCCCACATGGATTTCTTTACTCTGTCGTATGTCATGAATAAGCTGACTTACGCAAGACATTCTGCTTGCCAGAGGGTTATTTGCTGTACTTCAATGTAATAATGCTGTGCTATTGCATTATTTGGAAATAATTCTATTGTGTTAAGTATTTTGCATGCAAATACCTTAGGAAGAGAAAAAAAAAAATAACACATAATCTTGATTTTTCTGTAATTTATTCCTTCAGTTCTTTGAAAATTATGTCTTGTTATAAAATCACTTCCACTAACTAGTGTTGCATCACCAGTACCCGACCATGAATATGCGTTCCTGGGAAGGGGAGGGTGACAGAAACAAACACCTACTCTAATGTGTCATTAGAAATCAAACAGACCTAAAACCTGCTTCTGCTTGCCAATGCTCAGATCTTCTGGAAGTCTGTCTCAGGCAGTGAGACCAAGGATGCATCTAGCTTACAGACACTGTGCTTGCGTGCAGACAAAATAAAATGGAACAATTTAAGATTATAGGTTTGCATTGTGCCCACAAAGCTGTTTATGTATTGGATTAAAATCTTCATTTTCCGCCTCTATTTGCTCAAACAAAGTGAGTACTTGGAGGAGTTGAACAGTTCCCTGTTCATTTCCACCGGCTGTATCCTTTGTGCATGACATCCGCTGTTCTGTAAACCCGCTCTGTTTAGTTTTGAGGTGCTTCTTAAGGCTGTATCAGGGAACAAGTGGCGATCTGTAACATCTTTGAAAGTGGGATGGATAAAATAGCAGTAACCTGATACTGACACATAAAGGTCACCGCAAGGCTCCACTGAAGCCCCCGAGCGGGACGGGGGTCTCAAGGCTCGCTGCCTGCGGAGGGTGCCCGCATTCAGCTTTCGATACTGAGGGGTATTTTTTCTTTTCAAAGGTCTATTTTTGGGAGGTTGAAGTAGTTGCTCTGCTTTGTTGAATGGCAGTGGAAGCTATACGTAGGTGTTAAGTATGTTACGCTTAGCTTCGTGTTAAGAAAATGACCTTTTAAGTTCCCGTTTACAGTCAACGCCAATCTTTCTGGTTATTGACAGCACTAGCCTTTGACACCCTGAGCATCGTCTACAGTTTGACCCTCGCTTGGTCACTCCATCATTTTCTTTGGACACAATACCAGGGTATCATGTCCTACATAGTTTGTCTTGTCTTGTGCAAGTTCCCTGGAAAGAAAAGAGATTTGCACTTGGATTTAAAAAATAAATACAAATCGCGGTAGGGCTCTTTCCGTTGACTTGGCCGTGGCCTTTAGGCTCTCACAGGGAAACTTTAAAAAACCCTGCTGGGGGTTTAAGCCATGTGACTCCTGTTGATATTATAATGAGATTTACAGTGCTTAAAACCCACGGGGCACTGACTCCTTACTTGGTGTCCTATGGTGTTTCTGCAGTCATCCTGGTGGATGGGTAACGCGCTCTGTGTAAATTAATACACTGAATTTTTTGGGGGGGGGTTCTGCCCAACACACTGAAATCGTAACTCTCGTATGTAGTCTTCATGGACTTTAATGGAGTGCTAACATGGAAGCCCACTTTCTCACGCTTTGCTGTATTCAGGTATGGAAGCAGATGATAAAACCCATTATTTTCTGAATTATTCTTTCCTGATGTGTATGGAGAGTGTTTGACCATATGCCTGTCTGGCCGGGGTGTTCTGGTGTTCCTTCAGCCATCCTCCCTCTTTCACAGCTGAGGAAATGTGTGCTGCAGCATTTGTGTAATTTCCTTGCAATGAATGCATTGGTTCCTTTGTTCCTTTAAAAACTTAACTGATAGAGCACATGTTAAAAAAAAAAGATTAAGTTAAAACAGTTAAATATTCCTTTATAGAAAAAGCCTGTGTAGGTCTCTTCACCTACAGTTGTTGTTTTAGGAAATAACCTTGCACATATATATATGTTTGAAGAACTGTTTTTAAATGGCCAAAAAGAAGATTTTAATGAAATAATGAATTAGGTAAATGTATAACTTGTAATACCTTTTCCAGCCAGATCTGTACCTTTTGTTTAATTTTTTTTTTTTTAACTAAAAATAATTTTTAAAACCACCTTCAATGATCTTCAGGTTCTCATTGGGCCTGAAGTCAAAAGTGGCAGAATCTGGGCGGGAATTTCTCTTGCAACTTCTTTGCGTTGGGATAACATCTCAGTGGTATGTTCTACACTGATCTTGGTATCCAGTGCATCAGAACTAATACAAGAACACAATTTTGTTGTAGTATGCAGGCAGATAATATTATAGCACAAGAATAAATAGCATTGCCCTGTGTGCATAAAAGTAAAATGGCAAAAAGTAGGCATTTATCCATAATATTACCTGCAATCCAGGATAAAATAAATCATAAAAGCCACACCTAGATGCTGGTATGTGTTCATATCCTTTGTGTATGTTTGAAGCATACATAATACAGCCCAGGCATACTGTAGCAAAAAGGTTTGCTATGAAAAATAGATATGTGTGTGAGCATAAAATAGAGATTTCAGTACTATTTTGACATTTTATTTTTAAAGTCATCTAAGCTTATGGAAATTGTTGCAAAAATAATTCCTTTACTTAGGAAGTCTCCATGCAGAAGTTGAATAAAGAAGATGTTTTAGAATATGGTTCATCAGTTAGTGCAACAGATACATTTCCCTGAGCACCACATGGCCTGGATCAAAGCATCTCATGACTTGGATCAGTGCAGCCAAATCATTACGTATTGATTGGAATCCCGCTGAAGGATTAACCCTTTCGTGCTCAGATGAATTTTTTTCTTTAACCCTGGTTTCAGTAGTTACGAAGGTCTGTGACGTTCTGACAAATCTTAGCAAGGTTAATAGCCCCCACTAACCCCTCGTACTGAGGAATCCTTTGGTTACATGGTTCCTTTTTTATGATAAATTTTGCATTTGAAAGTGCATCTTGAATCTTCTTTACTGGGACTTAGGAGGGCTGTACTTTAGCGAAGAAACAACCTGTAAGAGGGGAAAAAAACAACCACACAGCCCAGTAAATAAATAACGTGATGGGAAAACCAAGGCTGCAAACTTGATGCTTTTTGTCTTTCTGTAGCGACAAGGAAAGCCTCGGGTCCAGTTGTACTGTGTTGTAAGGATACACTATTGTATGGAGATTACTTTTCTTCCTGATGAAGTTGAATTGTAAATATGCAATGTTCATAAATTTCTCAGCAAAATATCAAGCAAGATATTAAGCAGGTCTGTCAAATGATTTCTCCCCCGTCCATGTTAATTTAAATTCTTTACAAAGCTTTTAATTAATGAATGAAATGTAGGAGGATAGCTAAGTAAGAATGACACATGTTTTGCGCTGCAAATGGTATTTAATTCTGTTTTGAGAAACGATGGGCAGAGTCAGGTGGGTACCATGAGATGTTAGGGATGTTTCAGGATCTGTTGTTTGCTGCTCTTAAAGAGTCTTTGTGAAGATTAATTATCACAGTGCTGTCACTTACACCACTTTTTCTCTTTTCTCTTCCTCTCCTCCAGTTTATCCCACGAGGAGCACTCACACAGCCATCCGCTCTATGGACACGGTGTATGCAAGTGGCCAGGCTGTGAAGCAGTATGTGAAGACTTCCAGTCGTTTCTAAAGTAAGGATGGTTTTTTTGGCACTCGCATTGTACAGAAAGCATGCCCTGAAATTCTGTGTGCTGTCACTCACCGTGGGCCTGATGCAAAGCCCATTGAAGTCAACAGAGAGCTCCCTTTCACTTCAGTGGCTTTTGGATCAGGCTCAAGAACGTTTTAACAGGGGATAGTAAATTAGCCCCATGGGGAATGTATGGTCTTGCTCAGTGTATTGCTATAAAATAGAGTGTTTGCAGTTCTGCAGCCTTTTTTAAAAAGATTTATTTAAATAATTTTTAAGTTGTAGTATTGATAGTGTAAACAATACAACCTTGATTTAACCTTGATTTCACTTTAATTTAGAAATTTAGTCTTGAATTAACTCCATAATTGAACAGAGAATTGCAGAACATCACGTGAAATTTAATTTATGTCAAATAAGTAACTAATGAACAAAGTCTACACTACTAAAAATAAACTATAATTATATTAATTGGGCCCCTGCAGTTTGCTGCAGACCTTTCCTTGCTGCCAAAGAACACAGTTTTACACGTTGCTTAAACAGTGTGCTATGGACTAGTGTGTGGTAATGCCTGCATCCCGAAGCAGGGAAGGACCAGCAGAGCTCTAATAACTTACACATGGCTGTTCTATGGCTGAACCATCAGCCTCACCCCTCCAGGCTGGAACAAAAAGTGTTCCCATCACAGAAGATTTCTGTCTGGGTAGATCACCAGGTGCACATACGCTTTGGGTTCACCCAGGTTCCTGAAGGTTTGGGCGCTGCTATTTTCTCAAGTACTACAGCTTTTCGGTCGCAAGGTCACAAAAGACCAACTATCCCAGCAGTTATGATTTAAGTGCACAAAGGGAGAAATTCTGCCCCCATTTACAGTGATGATCTCATGAAGTTAGTCCACATAAGTACATGGGACTCTTCAGGATGGATAAGTAGGATTAATCCTCAAACATTCAGCTGTATCTGTTTATTTCTGGGGCAGTTCCCTGGATTTTTATGTGAGCGAGGGAAGAGTGACAGCAAGCAGAGGGTGTTTGTTGAATGATGTTAGATGGTAGAGAGAGTTTTTTGCCCTAGGAACAGAATGGGCCAGTTCTGCATCCACTGGCAAAACCCTCCCGAATTCAATAGGAGCAGTGCTGGGCCTCATATAAACATACACTGAAAGTGAGGAATAGTAGAGTCATGAGAAGGTTCTCATTACAAGAGGATTACAAAATGAGAAGGTGCTAGTCATAAATTTCCATGAAGGGTGGCCTCATTTCTTTTAATTCATCCTGTTGTTCACTTAAGTGAAATAAATGCTAATCTTGCCATACTTGCCAGCTCATTCATATTCATATGTCATACTATAGCATTTAGACCTTTAAAACAATTCTAATTTTTACTGCACTTAACGCAAGGGAAAGGTGCTGTGGTAGCCTTAGATGTCGGGGTAATGTGTGTAGTCACATCAAGCCAAATTATGCCACCTTTGCTTTTTCTGCTAGACCCCTGTTCCAGATTAGATCTGTTGATTTCAAGGAGATTTCCTGTGCGTAGAAAATACAGCCCATAAGTCACACAGCCTGGGTAGAGGCAAGGTTGATTTTTCTGTGGTATTTTGGAGATGTTTCAGTAAGCAGACCAAGTTCACCTGGAGGAGATACTTGGGGCAGTCAGTAGCTAGGAATAACTGGAGAACTGCTACCAGCCCGGGCTGGACGCGAAGCGGCTCCATCTACTCCCAGCACCAACAATTCTGGTTCTTTTTATCACTCACTTATCATGTTTTTTTTTTTTCCCCCCATTGAAACCTTTCAACAGAAATATTTTGTGTGAATTTCTTAAACCCATCAGCTCCTGTAAATTTTCTCATTATCCAAATTCTGCAGCGTCCAGACAAAGTCTTATTGTTTGGAGTGATATTTAACCCAGAACTAATGCAGAAATGAATGTCCCTGAGCAGTGCATTGACACTGTTAGGAAGTGAGCGATGCTTCATAAAATGATACCGTATCCTTCCAAGTCTCCTGTGGAGCATCTGTCCTTAAATTATATTGCCATTCATCAGAATTCATTACTCAATGAAAAGATAACGGGTAGATGCTTGAAGTTTCTTTCTGGTACTTGTATAATCCGTGAAGCTCTTTCGACAGTCCCCACAAGAGAAAAGCTCTTGTTTACCAAGTGAAATACAGCCTGTGTATCAATTGAATATTGCTTAATTTCACTTACCTTCGTAAAAAGGCCTGTTAGAAAAAGCAAAGAGAAGTTACATGTGGAATGAAAGCCCTGTATTCCAATAAAATTATTTTGCAGTTCAGGGAGAAAAAAGGACTCGCAGGTCTAAAACATGGTTCATTTCTTTTCCTCCTGAGGAAGAAATATCATAACTGTTGGTAAATCAAAACCAGAGATTTGACACTCTTCTGTGATCGTTCTGTAGTGTTTGTTCCCAAGGTGAGGTACACCACAGGGCCCTTGATTTCAAAGATAAATACTGTACAAATAACGATCCTAGTTGTCTTTCACTCACAGCCAACAGGAGGATGCTTATCAGAACCAGCAGATACACGAGCTATTGTACGCATTTATTTCCCTATTTCTTTTCGAAATAAGTTGCAGTTTTAGTGTTTTGTCATGGGCTTTGCTTGGTTTTGGTTTTTTTTTTTGTTGTTGTTGTTGGTTTGGGGTTTTTGGTTGTGTTTTTTTGTTTGTTTGGGTTTTTTTGTTGTTGTTGGTGGAGGTGTGTTTTTTTTTAATCCATCAGCCATTGGTTATCATGAGATGCAGTATCAGTTAGAGCTAACTGATAGCAGCAGGGGCTGCTGCCAAGCCTAATGAAACAGAAGCACCCTGCATGCTCCAGAATACACCCTGAGCCTAAAACTAAACCCCAGTGCAGTCTCCCCGCGCTGTGGCAGCCAGGTGAGGGCTGGAGGTGCACACGTGTCTCACGTGTTAACCAGGGCCCGTCTAGCAGGCGGCAGCCAAAGGAGCAATTAGTATCGCAGAACGGCTTTCCTTCAAAATTGACTGTATCCTTGATTTCATTTGCATGTGTTTAGAGACCGCTGCAGATAGAAATATATACCTCTATAGAGCAAGTTGTTCAGGAAATCCCTCCTGGAGGGGGGGGGTGGTTTATTCAGCAAGGTATTGAGGCATCCAGTGCAAAACATGGAGAAGATTTAGCATAGTTTTATCCACACACCCCTTTCTTCTTTTAAAATTTGATTTTGATTTAGATGTGCTTAACCGTGGCCGTACTATTTTTAAATCAAATATATTCCTGAAAGAAGGGACACAAACCTTTGGAGATCTTGCAGTCTTGTATTGCAGTGATGCTAGTAATCTGCTTCATGTGAATTTAACTTTGATGAAAGGAAGGGGAGTTTATGTGAAAGAAACTACTAAGTGCTCTCTGTAATGTTTTCACAAGTGTTTTTATCATGGTAACATCTTGTTTACTTTAGTTGCCTGCCTAAAACTACTTGGAACATGTTAAGAAAACATTTCGAGAAAGCTTCTACAAAGAGGCTTTTGTTTAGCAGCAACTGTGAGACTGCTCGGCTCACAAAGGTGTTAACTTTCAACCCCTTAAGCACTTCCACATGAAATTCCAGCAACTATGTTTGTGGTTTTGGAAAAACAAAGTGTATATTAAAGAAACCAGGTATATGCTAATACATGTTGAAGTAGGCCGGAAATCATAAATTGTTTCGAAGGCATTAATTGCTATCATTTGCATGTCAAAATGTTCTGCAGTGAAATCATCTGCAGTTAGAACAACAGAGACTTTTTTTTTTAATCGAATAGGTAGAAAGGGCTAGTCTTCCTAGGTCTTTTAGATTTGTAAATCGCGGGCCGGCCCAGTTAAGTCTCCAGCTCTGGAGCGCTGTGGTGTGAGGGGCTGCCCGGCCGGGGGCTGCACCAGCACCCAGCACCCATCCCGCTCACGGCGGGACCCCCTGGGCGCTCGGCCACGTCACCCAGCGTTTTATTTTCCGACTCTTTATAGAGTCGCGGCTCAAATATCGACGTTCCGTTGGTTTTACACCCCCTGGCTGCCGCCCCCCCGCCATGGCCAGGTCCCGCAGTGCCCCCTAGCGCTGCCGGAGCAGCGTCCTGAGGGAGCCCCGCGCAGAGCGGGAAAACAGCGGCCCGGACACACAACTCGCCAAATTGTTACTTTTACACGCATATATATATATTTTTCCTCTCAGGGCGAGCCTTCGGCTTCTACCAGTAAATATCTCAAGCGCCTGCCTGCTACCTGCGATGTAATATATACGTAGCGAGGCACATTGTCTTGCGTTATTGCGTTTTATATCTTAAGGTGCTCTTAGTTTATGTTTCACATTATAATTTCCGGTGTGTAATCAGAAAGCATTACTTAAGAGACAAGGATCATCTTTGTTTCATACTTTTATTGACACTGTCTACCGTATTACTGTGATGTCTAAATGGTAAAATTTATTATTAGCAATAGTGTCACAAAAGTCTGAGACAGCGATTTTCCTTTCAATAAAAGTAGTTAAAAACCTTTTAGAAAATCCATAATTTTGATTGCTGGTACTTCATAAATGTATAACTGGTACTTTTTAGCTGTCTCTTTAGGGAAAAATGAGTTTTATCACCTGCAGTACCTGGGTTAATGAAATTGTGTGTTGGAATTTAGCCAGAATGAAAGATGAGATCATTCGGTGGCACTAATATTGGCAACAGGTCTCATAAAAAGGTTCGACTCTTTTTAGAGGAGTATTATTAGGTTTTTTTCTTTTTTCTTTTTTTTTTTTTTTTGAGGATAGAGCAAGATTCGAGTTGTCATTTTTTAAGTTTCTGTGGTTCTGAGATTTTTCATCTGCTGTAATATCCAAAACCCAGTGACCTAAAAGCCTCCACCAGGGCCAAGAGAAACACAACAGTGTCCATCAATGCCTAGTAAAGGAATTTACTTGCTTCAGATTTCAGCTCCAGTTCCTGTTTCAGCCTTTTAAAAATCACGACTCTCAGCTCAAATTTGAAATAACGCTGCTTCTTTCTCATGGTCCTCTGTGTTTGATTGTTTGTGGATATTAGCTGTCCAGGAAATCCCATACTTAGAGATATAAATCCAAAATGATCTTGTTTTTCCGCAGCCAGCCCAGGATGTATTAGACAGTTATGATGATTTGTTAATTTTTGTGACCTGTATTTATTTTATGTGTGCCGTATGCTTTCAAAAGAGGGAATCATCTGTCGAAATAGGCTACTTTTGTCAAAAGGGAGGCTCTTGACTCTTTGCTTTTAAGCCTGTGCTTTCTTTACTTTTGGAGAATTCTGTGTGTGCACCTCCATATGGTGGTAAACAAGGGCTGCATTGTGCCCTGACATATAAGCTTAAACCCAACCCTGTTATTGAAGAATCTTTTGAGATGTGTGAGCTGGGATTCTTGAAGGGCTGTCAGGCTTGGGTGTCGGTTTGAAATGTGCCTTGAATCTATAACTCTGCTTTCATTTTAATAGTGCAATATTTTTTTTTCTAATGTAATATTAATCGTCACCCATTTGTAGTGAAATTT
>NC_137560.1:14794226-14876726 GCF_963082525.1 Nesoenas mayeri
TATCAGAGTCTTGCAGAAAATGTTATAAGAAGTGGTCTGTTATTTTAACAAGTTTCTGGGGAAAAAGAAGAAAAAAAAATCTGCAGTCTTCCTGGTAAACTGAGATATGAGATAATCTCTTACCAAGATGCAGTAATATTCAGGCTGAAGGTAAATCTAGATTTCTCCAGTTACAGTCAGCTTGAAAAAAAGCATTAATCCTTCTCTCCTGCAGTCGCTGGGACTGGCTGTGCCTGTAACTATGGGGGGATGCCCTGTGTTAACAGTTGGACAGGACAGAGATGATACTTGGTTACCACCTCTCCATAAGCCCTTTGACAATATTTTTTAAAGATTTATCATCAGTGCATTCTACTAATTGTCATAAGTGACTAAGGGTTGCAGCTTCACGCCCATTTAGCGCCGGAGGATTCCACTTATCATTGCATTGAAAGGCAACGTAAGGTCCCAAGGACAAGAACATCATTTTGAAGTGGTCTGAGGGCCAAAAAGTTCTGCATTTATTTTAAACAATAATACTAGTATGGTAGATAGGATGAATTGGAGGCCGAGTTTAGACAGGGATGTTGATAACAGAGTGAGAGCATCTGTGTGTTGGCCAGCACGGACAGGTGGAGGAGGAGGGTGTCCTGCTTCTGAAGTGGACCTGTAACTCCCTTCTTCCTCCTCTCCTTTCAGCCTGTGTACCAAACAAACCTGCCTAAAGATGTGCAAGAATTTGTCCTCTGTGGCCTAGTTTGTCTGACTGTGACCTGGCTTTGCAAAGAACCATAATAAACCAAATGCCTGGCCCAGTAGCAGGGTTTCCAGTGATGGGGTCTGCAGTGCTCAGTGTGTTGTAGCAAAAGCAGTTGGACCAAGACCTTTGACCTGATACTCCCGCAATGGAGCAGTTACCAACAGTGGCAAAAACAAACCCTGTGGCCAACTCTGAGTTGTGTGAGATAGACAGGAGAGGGACTCAGAGTCTTTCCTCCTTACCCACAGTGCTCAGCACTGACAAGAAGCTTTCCCTTCCAATGGAGCTGTGAAGTATTACACGCTGCTCAGGGTCCTACACCATGGCAAGATCTAAGTGCCGCACCATTTCATACATGTACAGCCCTATCAAGACAGGGGTAGAGTTTAACAAATTATTTCCATTTAGGGGCTGCATTTCAGGTTTTGAGTGTGATGGACCCAAATGCAAGCCTTTCTTTTTTAATTTATGCTCTTATTTATTTTATGCACGGAAGTTATGTCAGAATTGCAGACAGAGATAAGTGTAAAGTCTTTTGAAGAAAGTAAATTTTAAATGAACTTTTTGAAAAAAAACAAGTTAAGATCTGTTTTGTGTTTGATTGCAAATGCCCCTTTGCAGAAGTATCTCGAAACTTTGGTCTCAGCGTTTCCATCGCAAACATACTTAAGATATCACAGACAAGGCAGAGATCTTCTCATATTTCACTTGGTTTAAACCATCTTGACATGATCATTTGTTGCCATTATAAATAGTGAGAATTGGGCTACTGGGTAAAACACAAACACAGGAACGTATCCCTGTCCTTAGTTAGGTCTTAGGGGGAATAGGACATCCATTTTGCAGCACCACCTTTGGGTGGAAAAACATTTCAGGACAGCAACAAGGCTTCGATAAGTTTAAAGAAGTATCTTCTAATGGGAGAACACAAAGACAGCTGGCCATTTTCAGTGTAGTAAAAACACTGCTTGGGCCTGTTTTCCTAAAGCATCCATTGATGCTCTTGGAAAGTGGATTCTAAACCCTTCAAGTACACAGCCTAACTAGGCACATAACGGGAGGGAAGACGTTGCATCTTGGTTGTCTCTTTCATTGCCCGTGACTGGCTTCCTTCTCCTTTGTCCTTGGTCTGTCCAAAATCCTGCTGCTGAGGTGATCTCCCTTTCCTGTTGATGTTGCCATGTTGCTCCTGTTGAACTCCCTCACTGCGTTTCCATTCTCACATTGCTGCTCCTTGCCCTTATTTTCTGTCTGTTTTTCCTCCTGTGCCATTTCTCCATCATCTCTGCCTAATGCCTTCTCTCTCGCTCCTTGGTCACCAGCCTCCTGTGCTGCCCCATCACCTGCACTTTCTTTGCCTTCTCTCTCCTGCCTTTCCTACCTGTGTAGTTTTAGGATTCAAACTCTCCGGGGCAAGACATGTGTCTTGGTGTCCAAGCTTGCCAAGCATGTATCTCACTCTGGATGTATTTTCTGTTGAACCACAGTTAGGCACCTACATCGTGGTCATACCCCACCAAAGAGAGGGAAACCTCACAAAATCAGGCTTATCATGAAGAGCTGAGTGGCAATCTGAAGACTCCCACCAAATGGCTATGAGAAAAAAGAATGACACTTTAGATGGAACTGTGTTATAGTCCTCAAACCCCTTTTACGGGGCAGGCCCTCTCATATGCAGCAGAACAGTCCTTGCCCATGAAATCAGTATGTCGTGAACATTTTCCAGCACGTCTGCTAATAATCCCAATCTCTGGACCATCTGCACTCCAGTGAGTGCCACCAGTGAGAATTTCCTCCCGTTGGTGGCCAAGCAAGCCCTCATAGCTTTTTTTGTGTGACCCCACTGACCAGAGGGGCTACTAGTGACATTCTAGTTTTATATCACTACTGCTTCCTGACCTAAGGGAAAAACAGTTTAAAGAAATTCTTCAGATTTTTTTACTTCTTTTCACCGCTTTGAAACTGAGAGACCTCTATTTTTCATAATTTAAACTCCTGCCTAACTGGGTGAGTGTTTGAATTCCTAGACTATGACAAAATGCTAGCGTGTGTCTGCCTGAAATGTCGAGAGGATCTTTAATAACCTCCATCCCCCAAGAAACGGCGTTAAAAGCATTGCTAAGATGATGAGTGAAAACACCACAAACAAGGACCCCGGCCGTTCGGAGGGAGGTGCTGGGCTCCGTTTCGCCGAGGGGGCCCGGAGGAAGCGCTGCAGGGTGTGCCCCGCGCTGCCCGGCTGCCTTTCCCTCCTGCTGCCGTGCCGGTGCGGGCAGGAAGCCTTCAGGTGCCTGCCTTTTATTTATTTTGGCTACAAGATGTTGTTCTTCTGCAGTAGCCCGCAGACCAAAATTTAATGCGCAGATGACCCAGCCAAGCAGCCTGTGTGCCCAGCGACCGCTACGAATGAGAGATTGCACAACAGAGCTGCGCGGAGAGTACAACTATTTCTCAGTTTTAATTTGTTTTGTGTGAAGCACGGCAGCTGAGGGGTGAGACCTCGCCTTTCTCTGAAGAAGTCCTCAGAGGACTCTCAGAGGGAGAAGTTTCTGCTGCTGCGCTACGATAAGAGCCCGTTGCTGCCCTTCGGCTCTTCTGTGAAGTCCAGCGCAGATCTGGCGGTGAGATTACAGATCTGCTGGAGGTGTCAGCTTTTCTCTCTTGCCATTGAGAGTTTTGACCAAGAAAAGAGCAGCTGTTTGAAAAGCCCACAGATTTTGCTTTTGCGCTTTCAGAGCACACAGCGGTGACAACATTTTTTCCTTTATTTAATTCCTGTTTTGGAAACCCACGTGCCAAGTTTTATCCCATCACGACGCCTTTCTGGCACGGTCAGAAAACCCTCGCCTTGCGAAGAGGGAGACAACCTTAACTGTAAGGTTATGAATGGGGATTTATGACCAAGTCTCCTTTTATATACGCTTAGCCCAACTTTACTGTTACAAACAGATGATGGTGATAAGGTGGGCAGGTTGTTTAAAGTTTTGCTGGAATGTGAGCACAGTTCTCCTCTTGGCACCAGGAATCTGGCTTGTCCAAAGCAAAAAATCAGCTCTGCAGAAAGTGTCGTTTGTAAGAATCTGATCCAAGTCCTGCTGGAAACAGGAGCCTTTATGTTGGGCCTGTAGGTTAATAACACCCCTTTTTCATTAGCATTGTTTCTTAATATCTTTCCACTCGTGGTTTTGTTTTTTTTGAAGACCAGCTGGAAAAAGTCCTAGTCGCACATACAAAATATTTCTTGTTTCCAAAAATAATGAGATTTAGTGTCTGGCCAGTGCATTCTAAACGCATTGGGAAGCTGTCCTGGCCAGGGATGTGTACGGTGTGATCCCGAGACACCAGCTCTGGCCTCGTGCAGATTTCAACCAAAAAATGCAAGAGACACCGAGAGCAGGAGCTTTGCCGCAACCCTTGGGCACGATGTGACCGATGAGCCAGGCCGAAAGCTTTGGTCCTGTGGCATTGCATACCCCAAGATCGGCGCTGTGGGGCGATTCCTGACGCTGTTAGGCTTTCCCACCCTGCTGCCCTCAGGTGTGTGCTGAAGGGATGCTGGCAGCTCGCCCTGCTGCTCCTGCCCCATGCTCAGGGTGCCCCTGCTGGGGTTCCCAGGCTGGCCGGTGAGGGGCTGTGCCACTTCTCGAGTAAAAGCGGGGTGTTTTCTAGGGGCCTGCCCCGCCGAGGTGCCTCGTGTGGTTTAACCAGTGCTGTCTCTGCGCTCGCTGCACGTGCCGCAAAACCTCTACATGATGTGAAAGCCACGGTCCATTTGTGCCACTTGTTTTCTTCTCTGAAAGGAGGCAAACGCATCCCAGAGCCACTGCTTCGCTTGCTTTCTGTTGCACCTCCTGAGCTGGAGTGGGGCTGGTTAATAAACATGATTCACTGTTGTCTTTTAGCTGTCAGGGCTAGAGTGAAGCTCTTGGTGCCGGCAGGTCTAGCTCTTCTCACTGGAGGGCTAATGCATTTTGCTTTGGGAAATAGTGACACCCAGCACCACGCGCTAGCTTTACCTCACAAATAGACCATATACAATTTCCAAACTACTCAGCAATAAAACTCTTCTGTCTCATGCCTCAGTGCCAACTGTTTAATTAGAAATAAGCAGAGGCTGGGTTTTATTTGTGCAAGTAACAGAGGATTTCTTTTTCTCCCTTTCAGCTTGCAAAAGACAAAGAACGCCTGCAAGCCATGATGACACACCTGCATGTGAAATCAACCGAACCAAAAGCCGCCCCTCAGCCCGTAAGTACCGAACTGTGTTGAAAGCAAACAAAACCTCACGACAAAACTCTTTCTCCTGTTCCCCATTGGAATGTGTGATGTGAAGCGTGTGATGTGAAGCTGACTGGTCACAGTGAGGAGATGCAAGGTGGAGCTTTGCAGGAGGCACCACCATGGGCACCCAGGCTTAGTTGTCCCACTCTCTTCAAGGGGTCTGAAAGAAGTTCTGCCGGTGCCCTTGGCCTTTTTCTGGCCTCATGTACTAGTCTGTAAGTCACTGTGCATCACCCTGACTTGCATGAAATCTGAGGAAGTGTTAGGAAGGAGATGTAATTAAATTATATTTAGTATATTTATTTTGCTTTCTCCCTGTCTGACAGACATTTACAGTAGAAGAGATTGTAGCTGCACGTGTTGATGATAATCACAGTTACCAGTATCGGATTTTACACTGTTGAAACTGAGAAAGGAAACCTTCTCACCACCTCAACTTGCCCTTTAAAAAAAAAAGGGGGTGCAGGGGAAACAAGTGGTTTTGCAGCCCAAGGCAAGTCCTGGGTACCTCCAAGCCCAGGCAAATCCACTGTCTCATTCTCTGACCAAAATGACTCTTCTTCAACTGTTGTTCTCTCGCAACCTCTTAACTCTGAAAATGCTCCTCAGAGCTTCCAATGATTATTCAAAATGGAGAGAGTGCTTTGCTTCTTGATTTTAAGATTTGTAAGATTTAAAGGTACACTGGCTTTATTTGATTTTGCTTTGAGTCATTGTGTGAAAATTAATTGAGCGTTGACAATCTATAGTTAGTACTAGCAATTTTAATCAATATGCAATGATGCAGCATAATGACAAAGTATTGGTTTATCTGTTTTGACTGATTTTTTTTCTATAAATAAAGCAAACACACCCCCATATATGTGTGATTTATGGTGATAGAAATAAAAAGGAGTCACACTATTAACCCAGCAAATATGGTAGCCTGCCAAGATGCAGTTGGTAGACAAAATTAATGTCTGAAACAGAACACATTACAGAGATAGAGAACATAAAATCATTAAACACTTCGCGCACCCATTTTTGCTAGAAAAGGATTTCTCAGTTTCCATGTAGTTGGAACTAAATGGCTGCAGAAGTGCATAGGGAGGCTACTAGACAGAAAATTGCAGGCTATTCTGGAGAAGATGTCAAAGTCAACGGGACATTGTGTTGCATTCTAGGAGAGAGTTGACTAGTAGGTATAAACCCTTCCATTTAAGCCATTGAGATGCCGAGAATCACTTGATCCAGTGGATACCAGCCCTCTAGAGTAGAAACTACTTACAGTGTCTATAAAAATAGCATTCTTCCAGTTCCTCGCATCCATCTCAGCCTGAATGCAAATGCTTCAGCGCATTGTTGGCAAAGTATGTAGACCAAACAGAATGGGGAGGAGGTTTGGTTTCTATAGCTCTTACTGGATTAAAAATTAAAACAGCGGAATAATCTGGGAGTCTCAAAGCACTCTGCCTTGAGGCCTTTCATAACAGCGGTGCCCCTCAGGAGGAAGGATTAAAAACTAAAGGGAGGAAATCATAAGAAGACGAGCAGCGTTTGGCAAGGCAGCTCGTGATCGATGCTCAGCCGCGGAGGGCAGGGAGATTTCATGGGTTTTGTAGGCTATGGAGATGCCAGGCGGTGTCACCATGAAGATTAGTGTTAACAGCTAATAAACAGGGAAAAGCAGTGGGGAAAAAAAAAAAAAAAGGAAAAAAAAGAAGTGAACACAGGGGGAAAAGGGCTGTCTTGATTAGTATTAAAAATGTTTTACATTCTGGAAAATTATAGCTTTGTTGGGGACCTCCTACTAAATTTATTTTTAACTGCTCTATTGAAAATTCTGTACCACTAGTCAACATTATCTCTCAGTTGCTCAGCACAGTGTTTCTTTATTAAAAGAAATAGGCATGAATATTTTTGACTGAAAAATTAATAGCTTTTGAATTCATACACAGCAGGTTTTCTTTTGCAAAGAAGTCCAATATCGCTGCACAGCACTTCTATAACCATTTATTTAGAGTCCAAGTCAAACCTTTGACAGCTAGAGCAGTGTTACAAGCCAACATAAAGAACTCCAAGATGTAAACCAACAATAGGCAGTCTGTGTGAGGTTTGCCATTGTCAAATACATAGATTGTTTGGATTAGTTTATGTAAATGTACTGTTGTATTACCCTTTGGAAAAAAAAAAGATCACATTTGTGTATGAAAAGTGGTTTCGTTCACAGGCAGCATTATAAATTCCTTATCCTTTAACTTACATGTTAGAAGTAAAAATTGGTGCCTGACAGGCCTATATTGTGTGGCACTCTGTTGTTGGATTGAAACTGCCTTCTTTTCATTTATTGAAATATAGAAAAATTTATTATAGATACCATCTGATAAATCAGAAATTATTAAAATATGTATAGGTGAAGCATTTGAAAATTAATTATAAAATGTAGAAGTATAGTGTTTTGCATAAATTGTGCTTTCCTAGTGAAAAAAATAGACAGGCACTGCATAGACTGTGCTAGACCCTCGTCCTTTTAACTCAGTGGGATAGGGCTTTGGTAAAAAGATCTGATGACCATTATTGCAGTGCAAAGTATTCTTTACATCCAGTAATTAATTTTTTTTCCCAACATAACTAATGCAAGGTGTATGTTAGAATTAATATATTAGAGTACACTGGTGATTTTAAAGGAAAGAGCGGCTGTGAATCCAAACGTAGCAGTGAATTGGGACTTAGAATTAAAGCCTTTTTGTGACTGAGGAAATGTATTTATTCTGCTTAAAGGCTCTCAGTGCTTGTTTTTAAACTATTTTGTTGCTGGCAGGCAAGATGAGTGACTGAGCTGCTCACAACGTGTCTGTTTTAACTACGTGCCATTTGTGATCCGCACTGACCACTGGTGCCATCTTTGCTTTTTGGGCTTCAAGCAGCAGCTGAGCGGGTGGTTTTGGACCGGTTGGACCGTGACCAGGCTCTTGGTGGTTGTGCATCGCTTCAAAACTCACCCACCTTCAGGGAGGGGTTGCTTCTCCAGTCTGTCCGCGTCCATCCATCACACCCCCACCTTTGGGTGGCTTTAGCATCTTGCAGTAATTTTGACCTTAGGAAGGGCAGCACTGTGGCCTGTACACTTCACCACACCAGTCCACCAAGACATCTGTTCCATAAAGTTCTTTAGTCCTATTGAAGCCGATGAGATTTGAGCACATAATTCTGTACTGTAAGGGTAGGTGGCCCAAACCGCAGGCAGGCAGGTGCGTTTGTGGGGAGGTCACTGTTGGTGTCCGGTGCCCTGCAAAGGGCAGCTGTTCTGTGGTTCCTGGGAGCTGCTGGGGAGCCAGGAGGGTGGCTGGGGAGGGAGAGCACATCAGGAGCTGGGGCGGTGCTCAGTGCCACCTTTAAAAGTGTCCAGCTTTATAGTTAAAATGCTCGGCAACGCGACACTTGAAAAGAAAATGGAAGTATCTCCCAACTCGACACTTGGAGCATGCAAAGCTGTTCCTGTAGCTGCTGCATGGGTTGTTTAGGTGCGACTGAAGGGCCTGAATGAAGTGAGAACAAAGCTGTCTGTGAAGGAATATGCTGTGACGTATTTTTGTAAGGTGATTTTTTTTTAAGATTTAAAAAAACAACAACAACAAAAAACCCAACAGAAAAAAACTCCAACACAAAACCCAGAACAACAGTTTCTCAAGAATTATCATTCTGGTTTTGTTATTAAGATACATTCCCCTTCATGCTGTGTTTATTGGTGTTAGCGATCAGTATAATAGGTTGAAATGGGAATTTGCTTTTTTGAGGTGATTAACTTATGTCAAAGTTCAGAGAAAGGGAAGGAAAAAGGAAGGGCATCAACCAACAAGTAATTCTGCACGCTAAGTGTTATAACTATCTTTTTAAAATAGACAGAAAACTTTTAAAGAAACTTTTGGCACTTTAAATAAAATGCACCGTTAAATATCCCTTCTTTAACATATTTTTTTACCCTAACCATAGCAGTTACAATTGTTTTGAAATACTGTTTTTAGCAACTGTAATAACAAAGCATTAAAAAAAAATAGTCTTTTAACTGTTGAGGTAATGACTGAGCATTTTAGCTGCTGTAGCTGTACTTTATAGTTTGAAAAAATAACTATACGCAGCAATAAAGAGAGATTCTCAAGCACAACAAAAGCTGTTTTTATATACTGGTTTTCATTAAGTCTCACTCCTCAGCTTCGGTTTCCTTAGTATTCTTGCCAATAACAACACCTGCTAAGTGATTGCTGCCTGCCAGGCTCTGCATCTAATGCACTAATGTGTCCAGGATGAAATGGGAGAGGAAGACACAGCATTTAACAGAGTTTTAGGTCCAGCATTCACTTTCTGTCCCACTCTCGGTGTCAGGGGAAGGAGTCACTGCTCTGGAGTGTTCCAGCCCCCAGAACTCACTGCGGATAAATCCTCAGCCCTAGTTGGGACCGGAGCAGCAGCATCCAGTGCAGAGCATCCCCACCCTGAATCAGTGGGTATGGCCCCACCGTGACACTTAGAAATATATGGCTTTTTTTCTTCTAAAAGAGTTTTGCAGGCTTTTTTTTATGTGCAGCCACTATTGTCATGTAAAATGTTTACATAAAAAGAAATCGGACGGAGCCCTAATGGGAGAACCACTTACTAGAAATCTGTTTTACGGGGTGAAGGAGAAGGTTACCTCTGCCTTGTTTAGATCTAAAGAAAAAAAAAGAAAGTGACTCAGTCTTCACCTCCAGTAGGAAGACATGACTATTTCTTGAAAGGGAAGGTTAATAATAAAATCCTAAGCAGGATATTGAACACTGAAACAATTATGGCATTTATGATTCAGTTAAAATAGTATGAGGAACTGTTCTCAAAAAACAAAACTGAGCAAAGCACCCAGCGTGGTTCAGTGATTGATTTTGTGGATTTTTAGGACCTAAAACTTGTGGGGTTTGGTGGTTTTTTCTGTTGTGTTTTGTTTTGGCTTTTTTGGTTGTTTGTGGGTTTTTTTTCTTTTTTTCTTTTTTTTTTTTTTTAAGGCTGGAGGAAATCCTCCCTCCCCCAGCCCCAGTACAGACATCACAAAACCATTTAACTCTTTGGTCCAAGGGCTGCACTGTGCCGCACGCGTGGGGAGCGCCCCGTGTTGTGCCTCATTGCAGCGCAAGAGTTCTTGCTCATTAAAGTGCAAACCCTGTGACTGAGGCTCCCTCCCCTCTGACAGCGACCATACCTCATCCAAAAAAATTACTGTATGTGGGAAATGGGCTGTGTACTAAATACCAGCGCGAACAACTTTTCTAATCATAGTAACTTGTTTTTTAAATAGAAAATGCAAACAGAGAGAAATGGTGTTGAGTTTCCATCAGGAAAAGAAACCCTCCCAGCCCAGTCCTTTCCTGATCTCTGCCCTGCACAATCATCCTCGGCCGCTTTCATGTTTCTAATTGACGCCAATATTAAGATTTAATAGTTTACCATTCAGATGAGTATTTCAAGATGGCAACAAAACCAACACCATTCATAATTTGTTATTCTGCTCTAATTCACAACCAATTTTTCAGCCTTTGCGCGGTAGATGCAACAAAGAAAGCAGCAGCAAAGGTCTGTGGAGGGAGCGCAGCCCTCCTCCCTCACCCTGCCTTGTGCTTTGGTACCAGCACCGGCAGGGATCACACCCGGCCTGGGAGAGGAGAGTGTCATCAAATGAAACACGGAAAAAGGAAAAACTTTGCTCGCGATTGACAAGGTCGTGTTTCATTAACTTGTTGGTTCAGGCTCACAAATGATCGTCGGAGGTGAAACGCAGCAGACTCACTGCGTTCCAGCTTTTTGTTCTCTCTTTCCTCACAGACTGCAGTCATGTTTAATTTGGAAACTGGGCTCCTTTGGCAAATTAGCAATTAGAACAATTTTGTGGGAATATGTATATGTGTCATTAGTTTTCCTGCAAATTAATAGCGAGAGCAGAGGTCAGGCAGAAATTTTCCACTTGACTGCAGCTCCTCTGTTGAGATTTGGCACTTTGTTTTGGAACGGCCACAGCTGCTCAAAGCCACAGTCTTCCTTTAGGAACTGTCTTTTAATTAGTTTACCTCATAGCCATTATTACAAATATTACTGCCTCCCCTCCTTGAAATAAAATTACTGTTTCTACAAAATATTCCGGTGACATCTTGCACCACTGCACATTGATGGTAGGGTCACTCGGATGCAGCGTTTAATCATTAGATCACCTCCATAAGCATCTCCTAATTAGAGTCCTTACAATACAATTTTATCTGGTAATTAGCTGAGATTGGCTGCTTCCTCTGTAGCTTATTAGTGGCAGCCCAGCAGTGGGTGTGAATCACAGTGTCATTTGTCAAGCCTGTTAAAGCCCCCCCCCCTTTGCTCGTCCTCTTCTGTGTTTATTCCTAGTTGCTACCTACGCTGAAAAGCCTAAAGAAATTTAACTCGATTCAAATTCTTTAAGCAGGGAACGCTGACCTTTGTGGATCCTTTCTCGCAGTTCCCTAGTAGAAACAGATTAAATGTTAAGTTTCTACACACTGAAAAAGGAAGGGGACTCTTTTGAAATGGAGTAGTTGGAGCCGTAATGATGAAGCACGAGCAGTGATCTTTCCAACAGGAGGGCCCGGCTGCCGAGCCTGCGCTGGAGACGGGCACTTAAAATTGATGCAGATTTGCTCGCAGTTATTGGACTGTTAAAATGTCCATTTAGAAACTGAGATAAAATACAGTAGATTTAATTTCATGGTGAGACCTGTCAGTTGTACTATTATTATTGCCACTGGTCCTTTTATCATATGTAATAGATGGATAACAGGGAGACGTTGGTATATACATGTCCCTAATCAGTGTCCTTAAATCACGCCAGTCGGCACAGGGACGGGGTGGCAGAGTTTGCACGGGCACGCTCACCCCCGGGCTGCAGCTCCCAGTTAACACCAGTATGGGACTACCTGGGAAATCAATACCTGTATTTCCCCACTTCTCACTATCTCTCGCTGGATCTGCACTGTCCAGCCTTGCCACGAGGTGTTAAATATTTCCCACTGCAAGACAAATTATCATTTGTAACCACCTGCACAGCAAGATGGGTGTTTGCAGGTCTGCTCACCTCCTCCTTTCCTCGGAGCAGGGCTGGAGCTGCCCGTGCTCTGTCGGGAGGGAAAAGCAATCGCAATTTATCTATCACTCAGCTGTGCCCTTTCTGTGGGCAATGGGCTTTTTGTGCTGGTATCCCTTCTGTAATATCAGAACTCTTTTTTTCCCACTACCTTTGTTTTGGATAAATCCTATTATTTTTATAAAGAAATGTTATTTGTGGCTATTAACTCATATGAGGGATGCTAATAGGAGTCTTATCTGCTTACTTTCACACAAGGAAAATTAATACAGTGCCTTATGGATAAACATGAGATATTTGGGGGCATAGCTGAGTAGTGCGTCTTGCCTTCATCTGAAAAGGTTCGATGTCCAGCAAAAAGGAATTTTAATCACGAACAAAAGTTGTAAAATTCTGGCCCTGTTAAATTCAGTAGGAATTTTGCTACTGTGACTTCAATGGGGTCAGGATTTCACCAGTATTATTCGCAAAAACGCCTAAGGGAAGAAAATGTGGAAGTAGTCAAAGAGCCTTTTTCTCAGTCGTCTTTTCTGATGTTGTAGTTAAGAGATCGGATTGTTTGTTTAAAATAATTCAGCAGGAGTGACCTATTGAGACAGAGCATCGTCTTTCAAAGGGCATTGTAGGGCAAAAAGAAAGGGTCGGGGAGGAATGCGGGTATTGGTTATATAAATAGGGTTGTGTATCAAAAACACTTGAGTTGGAGCTGGGTTTGATACACAGTCCCAGAGGCAGTTGTGTTTTACAGCCTGCTGTGGCAAGCTGCCGTGTGTCTGGGGCTGGGCCTCGCACAGGTAGCGCTGATGCCTTCCATCCTAGGAGAGAAAAGAGTGGTGCCACTTCTGCCGGGCTGAATGCTCGCCGTATTTCATGCAGTGTGATTAATTAAATTATTCCAGTGTTAACCTACTCTGAGCTTGGCTTTTAAAATGGATGAATGGAGGTGGGGGGGGGTGTGTGGAAAAAGCCCAAATGCTGAAGAGAGAGATTGCATTTCTCCCTAGTACGTCCCTAGGAAAATCTTGCTGTTTTTTTTGAGCCTGATGCCTTCAATGGAATATCCAAGAAGATTGATTAGAAGCCATGCGTAATGATAGGATGGAAATAAGAGACACACGGGGTTTAGACTGTGAAACAATGGAACTAAAGTAAAATATTAAAATGATTATGTACTGTGTGAGATCATATGTTAAGGTTTAGATAAAAATCCACAATTTGTAGTTCTGGCAGCAAGCTAGGTTATTTTTTAATTATTATTATTATTCTATCTGGAACTGTGTATATTTATTTCTGTTTACTGGCTCCTAATGGAGATGTTACAACAGCACTTTGTGCCGCAGCAAGCACTTGGGCTGTGTTGTCTGCTTCCAACTGAGGGAGACCCCGTTATCGGGAATTTTCTGTGTAGCCCTTAATTAGCCAGAAACCCTGTTTGTAATGAAATCCTCATCCTTCCCTGCGCAGCTGAATCTGGTATCGAGCGTCACGCTTTCCAAGACTGCATCCGAGGCGTCTCCGCAGAGCTTACCTCATACTCCCACCACCCCGACTGCGCCCATCACTCCCGTCACGCAGGGACCGTCGGTCATCACTACCACGAGCATGCACAACGTCGGACCCATCCGGAGGCGGTACTCGGATAAATACAACGTCCCCATTTCTTCAGGTAAAGGGGTTCTGTGGATGCAGCCCCCATGGTCGGGCGGCGTGCTGTTGGCCACAGCCCGGCAGTGGCAGGCTGGGATGATAACAGAACAACTCCTCTTATTTAGCAGATATTGCCCAGAACCAAGAATTTTATAAGAACGCAGAAGTTAGACCACCATTCACGTATGCATCTTTAATTAGACAGGTAAGCTGAGCCAAACACACACATTTGGATTAGGAAAAAAAAGTAAAAATCTTCTATATGTGCACACTCTGGATTAAATAGATTTTCAAACCTTTGGTATGTAAGCGTGCTCAAATGCTCAAACCTTGACTATAAGGATTTTTAGAACTGCAATATATAACATAATTGCTTTTGATTAAGTATTACAATACGATGTGATTATTAGGAAATTCATTTCACACAACAGTGAAAATGAGCCTGTTTAAAGATGGCAAGTCAATTATCACAAGCTACAGTAATCTCTGATCCCTAGAATTAATCTGAGCTCTAAATAATTACTGAGCTTTAATCAGCTAGTGAAATGTTTTGCATTTCTCTTTGATTCTGCTTTATGAATGACTAATAAATTAATATTTCTGTAAGGAAACAGAAATAAAAACTCAAAACAATTAGATAATTCCATTTTGAATTTTGCCATTGAACTGTTAAATACAGCCATTAATCTTAGTTCCTATTGTGAAAACCCTCCTTTGGATTTTTTGCTCCAAATCTCTTCTTTCTCTCTTTCTTTCTTCCTTTCATTCGTTTTTGTATTTGGCAAAGTAAAACTGTGAGTGTGTTTTGTACTGGTGTGCTCAGAACTGATCTTGCAATTGCTTTACTTCACAAGGCCATCCTCGAATCTCCAGAAAAACAGCTAACACTAAATGAAATCTACAACTGGTTCACGCGAATGTTTGCTTACTTCAGACGCAACGCGGCGACGTGGAAGGTAAGCCTCAGCCCGCCGCTGCTGCTCGCCTTTGGGATCTGACGTGTACGGAATAGACATTGCTGATGACGTTACAAATTGTAACGACATGTGGACATGAAAATTTAGATCGGCAGTTTTGACACACGCTGGGTGCCTTATCTGCAGGAACAATTTGATATTTGGCAGAAAAATTCTTCTGCCGTTGAAAACCACTAATTGAATCCCCATTATTGGCTTTTATGTTCCGTGATTATGCCACGAGTTCCTCTGTGTGGTTGCTGCTAGCAGTGAAACTAAAGCCCTTCAGCTGGAACGTATTAGAGAAAAAAAGAAGAGTTGAAGTTATTGTGTCAGTAGAAGATGTAGTGTTTGTCTTTTTAGTTATACAGACTGTAATCACAACAACTTTTTTCCCTAGGATCTATAGATTTCTTTCCTCAATCAACTGGCTCTTAACTGCATACAGAGATCTGTTATAAACGTCCTCTTTTTTTTTTTAATCACACAGCAGAAGCTTATTGAACATAATATGCAAGCAGCAAGCCCCACAATGAGCAATGTGTTTAACAGAAATAAACTTTTTATTTGACACTTCAATTTCCTAACATCCCTATCTCAGATACTGTTAGATAAGAGGTCTGGAGAGTTCATTTTATTTTATATTTTGGGGGACACTTTTTCCCTTGTATGTATTTTTGTAATAACCACACTAGCTTCTGAAGCCGGTGCAATTACAAATGAACGAATCAAATAATAGCATCTTATATTACTGTAAAAATGGCACCCCTGGTACTTTGAGCCTCTCTTAATCTAAACAACTCTGTTGCTCTTAAACAGCTTTAAGTGACCAGACAGGATGAATAATGTCCCATACATGCTGTTTCATCAGCTCTTTCTGTTTCTCCTGTCTTAGCCTGCATTTTGGATTAATTCCTTCAGAGAATGGAGCTAAAAATGGTCCTAGGAGGTTAACTTGGATTTTAGTAGCATGTTTTGCTTTTAAGTCAGGTCCCTGTGCAATTTTGTGTATTTTCAACCTTGGTCTTGAAGCTCTTAGGTTCGGCAAATCTCTGTGATTGCTGCTTGGATTCTTCACTGCAGTTGGAAAACATGACCAGTGTTTCACTTTGCAGCTTCCTTACTATCCAGAAAGGAAATTAACTTTCTCTGATTTAAGATCCTTTTAGACCTGCCTGTCTTTTGCTGCTGAAGTGGTTCCAGTAGGACTTTTCAGCAGCTGCAGGTGTGGGTGCTAAAGTAAAAATCCTATTCAATTCCAGCAGCAAAGGGAAGTGAAGTGGAGGGAGGAGTGGAAGAAGGCAGCAGGCAGCCCTGGCTGGATCTCCTGCAAGGCTAGTTGTAGGAAAGAGCTTTGCGCATCACGTAAAATCCGGCCCCAGAAACCACATGCACTTAGAGTGTGTTTCTGCAGAGGGGGAGGACAAAGGCTGAGCTGCAGACCCTGTGGCTCACAGAAGGGCAAGGTTTGTCCTGGAGAGTCAAGTACCATTTGGAGACCCCCTCCTCAACACCTTGACCTTGCACAGGTGTTCGGGTCCTGCTTCACTTACCTGCAAAGAAAAGCTTCACCCCAAGTTCCACCAGGCACTAGGAGAATTGGCAATGGCTTGAGGTGATGCGGGTTTTCATGCTGAACGCTGCTCAGATTTATGCCAGCCTTCGGGAACAGCAGGGATGAAAATGCAGCTCTGGATTGGCATGATGGGAAGCCCACGGGGCGCAGAGCAAGCACAAGGGGCTAATTGCAGAATCAGAATAATTTGAATATATATGTGCTGATTTGCTCTCACCTTCAGCTAATGCGTAGGGGGTGTTTGGGTCACTGTTCCCCAAGTTTAGGCTCAGGCAAGCTTCCCCCCAGCCCTCTGTCAAAAACACAGAAGAGTGCAGGAATAAAGACCTTAAAAAATGAACCTCTCTCCCAAAATGCAGTACAGCAGAGCCTGAGGAGTTATTAAAATAACAAACCCTTTCATTTACTACATTCAAGCATGCTCAGGGTAATTTTTCTGAAAAAGTGGCCTGCATACAAATATTTTTAACAAGGTAAATATATAATCTCACAATAATAGCTCCTAATTTTTCTGTTAAGCTGATTGCTGGGGGAGCACTGTGAACTGGTTCTGACAGGTCAGAGGCAATGTCTGTTTGCTTTTATTTTTTGGAGTAATTTGCTGGCACTGAGTCGCAGCCATGAGGCACAGGCTGCAGGTGTGGCTCTGAAACGTTGGGGTATTGTTCAAATAAAAGTGTTAGATAGTAAGTATCCAGAGGCAGGGGAAACAAAACAATTCTTTTTCTGCTATGAATTCCTTAAATAAGTGATCACATGGAAAACAGAAAGCGAGGACAACACTTCATGGACGTTTTGCAAATGCTCAACTTGTCTGTGTCAGTGTATTCAGCAAGAGCCCGATCCCAGCAATCAATTGCACACTGACTTCAAGAGAGCAAGAACAGACTGTAAAGTATTTCTCCGGCATTAGATTTATTTAAAGAAGAACACAAATATTTCTGCTCAGCTGTGTATTTAGAGACTGTTTACAAACTCTGAGGACTCACTTCGCTGAACTTTGCTGTGTGCGTTTGATCAACTGCTGTATGAACTACAAGATCAGCTTTCACTGGGGGAAATAGCGTTATTATTCTTACATTTTGCTCCAGACTTGACAGCGTTCCCATTTTCACAGGAAACTGCCTGAGTTACCCAGATGTGGGCCGGCCGCCCTGTGTCGGGTTGCACTAGTGCAGCACCCACCAGCAGTTGCTGAGCTGACTGATTTTAGCCTGTGGGGCGCTTGCATGTTTTTCCTCCACCTCAAAATCAAGGATTTTGCCAAAAATTTCGAAAGTAGTGAAATCTGGGAGAGGTGGGAGAAAAAAAAAAAATCTTTAAAAATATAAGAGCAGAAGAAAGGGCAAAAAGAAGCAGCCCTGATGGACAGGTTGACTTTCTGCTAGAAAGGTATTCAAGGTTTGTTTTTCCACCAGTTCACAACCAGATCAGGGTGGAAAAGCCGAAGTGCTGAGATCGGGCACCTACAGTCAGAGGAAACACATCTGTACTGGAGCATCTGCCAAGCAAAGGCAGTTGGAGCCCTGACTCTTCCCCTGTGCCGGGGACGGGAGTATGAGGACTGTGCTGGGATTGCGGAGCAATGGAAAAGTAGCAAAAGACTCTCAGCCTTCCCCTCCCAGGCACACACACCACTGCCTCTTAATTTACATGACAAATGCACTGTGCGTACCCTTTGTTTGCACAGTGATTTAGACATTCATGATTAGAGGTCCCTTTCACCATCCAGACCCAATGTTCATTAAAAAAAAAAAGACGACGAGGATGGAAGGAAAGAAAATTGTAGTCTCTTGGTTGCCTAGACCCAGGCCATGTGTTTGGCTGGCATTGTGCCTGCTAACGAGTCAACCAGATTGACTAAATCAATGATGCCAGTGATGATGGATGGAGTTTGTTCGCCTGCATATTTTCAGCAAATGGCTTCTTCTGTTTTCCCTGTTTACCAGGCCCCTTTCAGCAGTGCTGGGGACAAGCTCTATGTAGAAATCTGAGTGGCTTTGTAGTAGGGCATTTGCTCAGAAAACTCACAGAACCGGGAAGGAGCATGGCGCTCCATTTGAGGAATAACGAGGCTCTCGGCACCATTTCAGAGGGAGCAGGGACAGAAAAGCCAACAGCTTGCTGTGACATTATGTCTGGCTTCGGCAAAGGTCCGAGCACGTCAGAGGGCTTGGCCGGGCTCATCCTTCCCAGGCGCCGAGCTGCAGCGAGGACATCTGAGCATGGGATGCCATGAGCGCGGATCTCTCTGGGTGATGAGCTGTGGGGATATTATCACTTTGTTTCGGAGAGCCCTCCTCATATTTTCACTTGGCAGAGGCTCAGATCAGTCAGTACAGTAGTCTGCCAGAAATAGGAGCCAACTTCCATATAAGAGCAAGCCGCGGAGGCAGGAGCCGGTGCCGTGCCGGCTGGTGGGGTGCTGCCGACCCCCAGTCCGTGCCGTGGGTGTGGAAGGAGGTTCAGCACCTGATTCGCATTATCCCAGCTGCGGGAAACTGCAGCAACACCAACTCCAGTGCCTCTCTGCTAAATTGAGCCGTCTGCACTTGTGCGAAGTCCTTTCTGTTCTTTCTAACTGCTTTCTCTTCCAGGAGAGGAGTTTCTCTTCGCAGAGCATATATATTTGTTTTGAAAATGTCTAAGCAATGTTCCTGTTGTGTTCTGTATGAAATGTGCTGTATTATACAACGTGCATGCTTAAAATGATGGCTGTTGTCATTCGCACTGGGGATAATTGATGAGAATAACTTGAATTTTTAATCTTGGGTTTAAGCTTTCATATTTATTTTGTCTTTGCAAAATAATATGTAAAGAGCTGGGGAAAGGAAGCGGGTGTGGGGTGGGGAAGGGGCTTAACATTGCGAAATGAGGACTGTCAAGCTGACTGTGCTGCTGTTCTTAGACAATGACGAGCATTTTCTTATAGAAAGTTTTTGAATGTTTTCTCTTTTATACTTGCTGCAGAATGCAGTGCGTCATAATCTTAGTCTTCACAAGTGTTTTGTGCGAGTAGAAAACGTTAAAGGGGCAGTATGGACAGTGGATGAACTAGAGTTCCAAAAACGAAGGCCACAAAAGATCAGTGGGTATGTCCACCATGTTTGAACTTCTTAGCCTAGCTTGGATCATGCTTACAGTTTAACGTAGAGGCTTTTGGCTGCTAGCTGGTGTTAGACCAACCGCAGGTGGTTTCGCATTGTTTCGGTTAAGGGAAACCAAGACAAACATCTCATCACTACTGTTTGTATGCCCACCAGTACCCTGACCCTGCTTGCTTGGTGTTTGTTGCATCACATGCTAGTAGCTTTTAGGTGGCAATGCATATTAACCCTCACAAACCATTTGCTTATGCTTATTGCATTTTATTTTCTTTTTCCTTTTCCCTGTATTTGATGTCTGTTCTGTCCCCGATCCCGTGTCCCTTTGTTTCCACTTCATCTCCTTTGCTGCTGCTCTTGTCCCAGGGTGCCATTCGCACCAACCTCTCACTGCATAAGTGCTTTATCAGAGTAGAGGATGAGTTTGGGTCCTTTTGGACTGTTGATGATGAAGAGTTTAAACGTGGCCGTCATATTCAACGAGGCCGTCCTCGAAAATACTGCCCTGATGAAAACTTTGGCGAGCTTGTTGCACAGTAAGAGCTTTTACTTGCTTTAATTTTTTTTTTCTGCTGTTGCTTTGCTTTGCATGATTTACCCATCTCATGTAGACTTGCATTTCACGAAATAGTGACATCACCTTTGCTGCTAAAGAAACTAAATTTTTGGTCGCTATGTGTATTTTGTGTTTCCTACTCTGATAATCCAAATGCCTGTAGTAATAACTCTACGTCAACATGTTTGTTATAGCATTTGTTTATAGTGCAATATAGACTGAAATGATTATCCACGCTAGTGCAGGTATGCTGCTATAGGCTTGTTAGGAAGACAGATATACGCCAGGAAGGGCTTCAGATAAGTTTTAATTCTGATATTTTCCTTTGCTTTCAGTTATATGCCTTGTTTTGCAACTCTTAATCAGAAATAGAGTAAGGTGCTTGTAAGACAAAAATGCTGAATTAACTTTGAAAAGTTTGAAAGTGCAGTGAGACGAGCTGTGAAGATTATAATCAACAGGCCATCCTGTGTCTACAACAACCGCGCACAAATATTCCTGAGGTTCCCAAAGCAATTTTCTTTGACCTTTACTCGAAGGCCATCTCTCCTGGACAACTGATCCTTGCTGGTCCCTCTGGGAGAGGCTCAGTTAAGACTCTTCTCACCGTGATTTACTCCCACATGAAAAAAAATATATATAAAAAAAAAGATGCCCAGTGGGTGATAAAACTTTTTCAAGATTTTTTGCATTGGCATTTTTTATCTAGTTTGCATTCAATTACTATTTTATTTCTTTCCCCCCCCCCACTGGAGCCAGTGATATTTAGATGCCTGCTAAAGAGAGAGCAGATACGCTTGGTGTTCATTTTCCTCAAATCCCGGCTCCTTATGTAAACTTAAGATGACTAACGTAAGGGTCCGAAATAGCACACCAGAATAATTTTTTATTAAAACGGCCTTTAGGGCAGCGTGTTGTTCTGCGTGGTCCCTACCGCAGCGGTGCAGCAGGACCTGATGTTGTGCCTCCGTGCCCGCAACCCCAAACCCTTTGGGGCGATGGCTGGACAGCCCCTCGCCAGCACCACTCACTGTTCACCTGGCAGGAAAGAGCTCCGCTCAAATCCTCCCTCGCCGCGGTCCCTCTGCTGCATTGCAAGGGCCTCTGCTGCCAATGACCTGGAGAATAATTTGCCCACGGAGCACTTGATTATAACCTCCTCACGATGGATCTTTACGTGGTAACTGGCTCCCAGATGCAACGAATATTGGAGAATTTTTCCTGAACGCAGCTAAAACGAGCAGAGATGCCAAGACATGCTACTGAGGCAGGGTATAGAACACATGGCGAGGTAACGTCAAGAGATAATGATGTTCCTTATTTAGTAAAGGCAAATACGATAACTGTAGCCTAAAACTCAGATATTTTCTTTAGATCAAAAAGAAAAAGAGAAACGAAAGAGAACTTGTGTGGAAAAACAGTCTCAGCTCTAGTTTTCTGATGTGGGAGGAAGCATTACATGCTTGAAACACTCGCACAGAAGTTGGTTGCATTTAACTCTCCTTTTTATGTTTTTCTTATGCAGTAACCCTTCTCTTATTAAAAATATACAGACCAGCCACACCTACTGCACACCTCTCAATGCTGCTTTACAGGTAAGATTAATGACTGTAGCAAATATGCAACAGAGGCGTGTGTCTTCCCCAGTCATTTCAAAATATATTAGCCTTGCTCTAATTAGATATTAAATTTTAATTCCGTTAAACTTTTTTCTTAAGTGCATAAAGCATCATAGTCCCTGGAGGCAAACACATATCAGGCTGCTTCAGCATTAGCTAGATGCTTAGCATTTTGAATATTGTGGCAAAAAAATTAAAAGTTCACTTATTAATATTTATCAGCAGTATCATAATTTCCATCCTCTTATTTCAGAATTTCACTTGAGGCAAAAATACCACAAGTGTAATTACTCTAGCACAGCTATTAATGTGCTGAATGATAGGATACTGCGGCACGTGACCTTCTATTGTTCATGGGTTTAAAGAGAAAGCAGATCATTTTTCCCCCTTTTCTTTTAAGGGCTATTTTTGCATATCTTCCTATTGTTGGTAAAAAATAAGTGTCGCAATTCATATAGGGGAAAAAAAAATCATTTTTGTTGGTTTAAACTGTACTGTAATTGTAAGACAAAAATTCTGTTTTTTTCACAATGTAGAAATACACAAAGTGTCAATGCACAATTAATAACTTGCAGCCTAAAAGTGTGCACGTCTCCAGCCCTTTTTCATGTGCTCTATATTGGATTGGTGTTTTTTTCCCCTCTCTGCGAATTCCTGAGTCTATTTCAGAAGCTCCTGGTGAAGTCAGTATTTGCTATATGAACCAAAGCTCTAAATTCATTACTGTGCCCCGAATTTGCAGGGGGGTATGAGCTTGTGTGGGGGATCACGCCTATTCCATATGGTGTGAATTCATCCAGGAGGCACCACCACCCTGGTTGTGTGCCGAGATTTGCTTCTTGAGAAGTTCATTGGTGGCCATGGATATTTGCTTGGGCAACTGCATTTTGTGGAAGGTTGAGCAGACTTGTCTTTCCAGAACACATTATTAGGAGAAAAGCAATGTTCTGCATTTCTTCTAATTATTTGAGTTTATGCAGTAACTTCTGAAAAGCAAATGAAAGCATGTTTAAAGGAAGCAACTGTAAATACTATTCATTAGTAACTTGTTTTCCCTTGAGTCTTGTGAAGTGTGATTTTTAAAGACTGCTTTGTCTCTTGAATAGTATTAAGATTGCAAGCACATTTTACATTCATGACGCTGAAAGGCAAAAATGAAATGATCCTGCATTTCTTCACATTGTTAACTATGTGACTAATTTCAATTAATATGCTTATCATACGGAACTGTTCGTGTTTTATTTCTGAAACACGTGTCATTGTCGTCATCTCCATCCATTCTTGTCTTTCATGATAACCTGCAAACTGTTTCCATTTCCCACTTTTCCTGGAAGTGGCACATACTTGTGCTCCCCCGTAGCATCGGGTGAGCTGAGCTGAAAAGGGGAGCCTGGGCCAGATTTGCAATTGCTGTGGCCACTCTAATAAATGGGGGTGAGCGATAATCAGTGCACTGAGACAGGTCCTCATTTAGGGTGAAAATACACTGGCAGGTTCCTTGCTACTCTCCCACGTGTTGGACTTGGGAGGCAAAATCCCAGCGGGTGCTCGGGTGCTGTGCCAGGGCTTCAGACGAATTCGTGTGAGTGGCCTGTGCTGTGTGGCCAGTTCAGACCTCACTTGGGCAAGAACCTTCCTCCCAGGACACAGGGCTGCTTTACCTGCCCCTGCCTGCATTCAGTCTAATTAATAATCAACAAGCAACGCTCCCTGGGCTTTTGTGGACATCTGCACAGACTGGCTCTTTGCACATCTCCGTGAGCGCAGGGGCCGGCGGACAGCTTGGTGTTCTGTGTGCTGCCAGGTTGCCAGGCTGGGTTTTCCTTTCCTGAGGTGACAGAGCCACCCATCTCCTTCACCCCAACCCCTCTGATGTCTCCTCCATCTGTTTTCCCTCATGATCAGGGAGAAGCAGCCGCTCTCTGCCCACTCTGTGTGTGTAAGTTACAGGGACTCCAGCTCTTTTTTTCCCAGTGGGTCATTGGCAGCTTCCAAAACACCCCCCTCCCCTATTATTATCTTTAGAGCAGATACTCCTCATGTCCCACCTCTCCCCCAGTAAATTGCTTTACTGCAATTACAAGTTATCACTATGGGTGAAGAACTTGAGTCATTATTTTGCCAAGTGCAGGAAATGTGAACCATTCTTTGCATCCCCTAATCACAATGAGTTTGCCGGTTGTTGAATCAAGAAGATAAAAATAATCCTCCCTGTTAGAATGGCTTTTGTAATCACGTGTGACACATAGGGCTGCACACGGAGAGGTCAGTGTAAGGAAGAATAAAAGGGGCTGTGCTCCTGAAGATGCTGCACTCAGGGCTGGTCATGCCCCCCCTTCCCACCCCATCTCCCCCCGCCGGGTTTCTGGCTGCACTTGCCTGGGAATAACTCTGCCGGCCAGGATGGCAACAAGCAAGGAGTTTTGTCCCATGAACTAGGGGCAGGCGAGAGCTTTTGGTGGGGGAGTACTTTCGCATTAATTCCCCCCCCATGGACTGAGTTTGCATCATGCAGACCTGGAGTCTGATGGATTTTTTTGGCTCCGCCGCTGGCTGACCTCCCCCCCGGAGCAGGTCGAGTGCTGCCGAGCCAGCGTCTGTGGCTCTGCATCGCTGACGCGGCTCGGAGCACTGTGGGTGATGTCACACTGGGATGGGTGAAATGGTTAAATGTCCTTCCAGTCCCTGGGCACAACGGCCTCTGGAAGCCCATCCCCACCAAACACTGGGCTTGTCCAGGGCTCCTCCGGGGCTCGGGCCTTCTGGCTCCCACCGCTGCCGCGCCGGGCACAGGACTGTGCCGTCAACATGAGCTAATGCTGACACACAGTAAATATTAGCAGGCAGAACGGTGGGAATCAGAAAGAAAATATTTAACAGGTCATTCTCTTCCTACAAAGATTTCCATTTAGAAAGTTAACTCCAGTGTGCCTCTGCATGGTGTTTCTTTAGAACACGGAAAAATTGAAATAAAATGGTCAGATCTGTAAGAGCTGAGTTGCTGAGGCTTAAAAAATTTCACACGGACTGGTTCAGCTCTCAGGTAGATCAGTGCAACTCAGACTGATGCTCTTGGTGCTACCCGCAGCTTCATGCTTGTGTCACCACAAAAACCAGACTCAGTGATGCTGTCCTCCTGCTTGGTGCCCATTTGCCCTGGTAGGAACGAGTTATCAGCCAAGCGATTTCTAATTTTTTTTCCCCATTTTGTTAAAAAAAAACCCCAAACCCAGACCTAAAAAAACTCCAAAGCCCCAAACATAATTTTGCAAAATGAAAATAGGAAAAGGATGTTTTATTTTTTCCAGGGGGTATAATTCCAGATAGAGAATGAAAGGCTCTGTTCTCTCACAAGCCAATACAGCTGTGAGAACTTAAACCCAGATGTAAATGATGTTAAATTTCCCTTGGTGGAATCAGGGCAATACCTATCAGAAAGCACAATATTTAAAAATAAATGGTAATTGCAAATAAAGTAAATGTGGAGAATGTTTTGGAAGCGAGCGTGTTGTGCGAAGTATAAAAAAGTTAGTCATGGCTCTTCATATATTTGTTTGTGTCCTTGGCAGGCTTCAATGGCTGAGAACAGTATACCTCTATACACTACTGCTTCCATGGGAAATCCCACTCTGGGCAATTTAGCCAACGTGATGAGGGAAGAGCTTAATGGTGCAATGGAGCATACGAACAGTAACGAGAGTGACAGTAGTCCAGGACGTTCCCCTATGCAAGCGATGTAAGTATGTGCGTGACTCTCGGCGTTGTCTCACCGTCTGCTCAAGTGTGGCTCTGCAGGCCTTCGTGGTTGTTCCTGAGGTTCATGGATGGAGCAGCAAGAGCAGGCATCTCCATTTGGGGACATGCTTAGGTTGATGAAAGCATTGAAGGGCCGTTTACCAACTTCCACTTTTAAAACTTGCCCGCTCAATGCAGTCCAGCAATCACACAGAGCTGTAAAATTGTTAACTCATTTGCAATTCTCTTCTTTAAACCTTGCAAACTGCATTTCTTGGAGGAAAAAAAAGTGATTTCTCTCCCCTTTGGTCCACACAACAAGCAGGGCCGGTGGAGCAAAGCTGGCAAATGGGCTTGTTTGGCGGGTCTAAAAAAAACACTCGATGCACAATGGTCTTGCTAAGCATTAACAGTGGCACATGTGAAGGTCTGCGTGATTTATAGATTGCTCTTAAAATATCAAAAGGAAAATTAATACGAGCATTATAGCAACAGACGGCAGTATAATGAGTGCATATATAACCGCGTGAAGTAATGGGGGATCGCTGTCCCTGCTCAACGTGAGTGGCACCCGGGCCGCGAGCTGGCGCAGGGCAGGGTAAGGCAGGAAGGGTGTGATGCCCCGATGGGCGTGTTCGGTATTTATGGGGTGACGGAGTGAGTTTGCAAAGCTGTAAATTCCCCCCTCCCCTCAAATTACATACTGAGTAATTGGCGGCTGGCGAGGAAGCCGGAGTTTATAAGCCTTGTATTTCTCCCCAAACTCCGCAGAGGGGTTGGCTACTTGTGCGAGGGGCGGCGGGCGAGAGCCGCACTGCCGGTCGGCCGCCTGTTCCTTAAAACCGGCTGTGAAATTGCTGGCTGACTTGCCACAGCTCACATTACGCATTAAAAAGAGAACTAATTTGTAGTCTTTTACTTCAAAGTAATTTGGATAAGGGATTTACAAAAGTAAGTCTAAATCAAAAAGTAGAAAAAACATTAACCTAATACCACGATAGTAATTAGTTGTGAAACTAATTAGCATTTAATGGCAAAAAAGTTTCCCACCTGCATAATGTGTTGTCAGAGGGAAGGGGGCATGAAGGAATCTGAGGCTCTGGATACTTTGATATTGCAGCGTTTTAAATCAGTGCACAAAGTGCTTTGAAAAAAAAATCTTTAAAGATGGCAACATTCATTTTTAATTAATAATTAATTTAAACATTGTCTTTTACCATTTACTTCAAAACATTCAAATAATGTGTTTAGCTTTTCCAGTGATTGTTTGTGCAGTATTAATTATCTCTCGCAAAGTAGCATTGCATGACACACTTTCTGTCTTTTACAAACGGATTCATCTTGAGGCAGTTTTAGTCACAATTCGTTATCCTCTGCCCGTGACCACGAAGGGCCGGCGTGAAGGAGGAGTGGAGGGATGTGGCTTTTCTCCAGAAACAAGACTTCTCCCAAGGGTTTCTCCTGGCCTAACAGACAGGGATGAACGTTTATGATGTTGCGTTAATCCAAGTAATTATTTTTTTGCAAGTTGAAGGCTGGTGTAGTTCATGCACTTCTCATTTCACCTAAGGTTTCGTTTGCTTTGAAGAGACTGAGAGGAAGGGAAAATAACCGAGTTAAACAGGGTAGGACATCTTCCAGAACTGTGCATAGCCGTGGCCTTTCTTGCACTTAATAATCATCTCTTAGCACATTGATACCAAGGTGAGGGGCACAGAACAAATACTGGAGAGAGAGGAGCACGGGGGGAGGGATGCCTCATTTTCATTATTCACCAGAAAATCCAATTTTCTGTTGTAATATGGAAATGATTGTTTCCTGAGTGTTTTCATTTTCTCAGAATTGATAATATATGTGTTCTCTGCTGAACGTTTCTTTTTGCTTAAGTAAAATGTGGCCGGGTGATGTTCCAATACCAGCCTCTGAGCTTCCCCATTAAAATGGTGTTTCTAAGTAGTTTGAAGGGATCTAAAGCCAGAACACCATTCACATGTGGCGGGGTTTACCCTGTTTACTAAATAAAATCACGAGGCAACAGCAGATTTCCAGACGCCGTGTAAACTCTCATTCTCCGTAAGCCTGCTTTGGTAATGACATTTTCAATTGTGTTTTTTTCTTCTCAGGACAGATTTCCTTGTCATAATGCAAATTATTTTTTAAACAATTTCGGTATATTAGAGTAAATCAAGCTTTAAACTTTATTGTAAGGTTTAAAGGACCTTGTTAACATGACAGCTAAGAAGTCTAACACACTAGCTGAAGTCTTATTACCGCTCATTCGTTTCCTTTTTATGACACATTGAACCACGGCTAGGGTGGTTTTTTTTTTCCCTTCTCTCTCCCTCCTTTTGAAACACTAGAAAGTAGTCGCATAATTACAGCTTGGGGACATAACACTTTCATCCTGATATGCTCCAAAGGTAGCCACAAAGCAAACTACTCCATGCTGTGTGCACCACCAGAACTCAGTGGCTTTAAACAACAGTCAGCTTTATTAAAAACTCCTCTGTTCCCAGAGTGGACAAACAAAAGAATTACTCAGATGTGAAAAGAAGGGGAATCTGTGTTCAGCAAGGTTATTTATTGTTAACCCCTTCTGGAGTCTTAGGCATCTACTTGAAAGGAATGGGCTGAAATTCTGCTACTACATAAAAGAAATGAGAAAACATTTCTTTTTTTTCCTTCCCCACCTCCCTTCTTTTTCTTTTTACCCAGCCCAGCACTTACCTTTTCTGTAATTTAGAGACCGAATTATTTAGTCTCTAGGGGAAGTTTTCTTTCTCCAGTTTGGGGTTTTGTTGAGGTGGTAAATAGAGATTCAGACTACTTGAGAGATATGTACGTCTCTGTTTGCCTTTGAGCTTATTTAAGCTTATTTATTTCAGTCGCTCTGAAATGTTTGAGCAAAATCACAGAATCAGTAAAGTTTCCTCCTCACATGCCGCTTTGTGGTTAAAACTGACAGAGTTGTTGTTTTCCCTGCAGATCTCTCCCCAGGGGGGTTGTGTTACCCAGATAAGCCTCCTAATTTGAGGGACGGAGTTTTTGGTGAGCTCGCTGTCTGATGTTTTCCCAACACGTGAGCTGCTGGGGTGACCGTGCCTCCCCACGGCTCTGTGACCCTCTCCGGCTTTGTCCCGCTTGGCCTCATTCAGCCCTTTTCCTAACTCAGTGCTTGCTTTGCTTTTTACTCCTGGAGTCTTGGGGCTTTTTGACTTCTGGGAGCCACACCAAACCTCCAAGAGAAACTCAGTTAAAACCACCTGGGGTCACCTGCTTTCATAACAAAACCAGAAGTGGGGCAGAGTTTGCGTTGGGAAGGTTTGGGGACCTTTGGAGGAGCTTTCACAGCATTTCATGTGGTTGCGAGCCCAGCGGGTGCCTGTCTTACCTGCTGGCACCCATTCACTTGTGCCCTTCAGCCAAGTGCGGGGTGCTGGGACACCGAGATGTGGCTCCCGAGCAGCCTTTGGAGAAACTCCCAAGGCCAAGGCCATCTCTGCTGCACATGACATGTTCTCCTCCCTCCTTTGAAAACTTCACATCTGCGTTTTCAAAAATAATCCTTTTTATTTTTCAAAAAAAACCCACCAAAGTCCAGCAGCAGCATCAAAACCAGAAAGCCAACAAGCAAGATGTTTAAATTAAAACAGCAGTAAAAAAGATCACTGCCGTAAAGGCTGAGTAGCACATGCTTTATCCGTCTCTGTGTCTAGCCGCTGTTTCCCCGTTTTTCTTCTGGTTTTCATTTCATGTTTTCTCCCAAGTGAGGAGCCCCACAGCTTATTCATAATATAAGTTTTTCTAGTTGCAAATAATCAACGTGGTTTCATGTTCGCTAGGGGCACGAGCCGCTGGGGCAGTTGGCACATGCACACCTCTGAGATGATGACCCACTTTTACGTGCTTATGCTAATTGTTGGTCTCTGATATTTGAAATGTCTCCTCCCATTTAACTCCTCCTTTTCACTAATTTAAGTAAAAATTGTATGAGCAATGTCTCTTTCCTTGTAATTTTTGCAAAAATTAAGCAACATGCAGAGAAACCTCTTTGCTTCCAGGGATGTGTTGATAAAGGCACGTATTAGTGAATTTGAAGGGCAAAGGTGTGCGTGCATGGATACTGCATTGCTTCTCCCCGCCAATCCTTTGTTGGGTGGGTTGGAAGGTGCAGTTAGTACTTTAGTATTGATCTAGCACTTTACAACTCAAGAAGTTGAAATATGCAGAGACTTGAAAGGCATTCACAGCTCACATTGGAAATGTCTGTAGTCAGCAAGTTAGATGCTTCCTAAACCGATCCAGGCTCAAGCCAAAATAAATAAGTAGGGTGCGGTTCAGCTTTGCACGCTGTGCAAGGACGCAACTGGTTCACCCTGGTCACTGGAAGCAGGCAGGGTTACCTTCGGCTTGTGCATGGATGCTGACTACATTTTCGGTGATTTATTTGGTGATCTATTCCTGTTGTCTGTCAGTGCAACAGAGTAGAAACAGTTTTGACCTTCTTATCCACACAAAACATAAAATGCAGCTATTTGAAATAATTCATTTTAAAGCAAAGCTATGCAAGGAGAGAAAAAGTTCTTACAATGAAGGTTAGTCCTCCAGATTATGTGTTCACTTAGCCCACATGAAAGGGTTAAATCAGCTCACATAGAGAAAAAACCAAGACTCTAGGAGGTGGATATCAACTCAATGAGAGACAGAGTGGGACTTGAACTCATTAACACTTTATTTTAAGGGATTGCCTACAACATCAATTATTTAGGAAGCAAACAGGGTCTCCATTGCTGTATCGCATTATTAATACTTGGTAATGTCAATAAAATCCTACTTTCCTATAAAGTCCCACCAACGAGACACTATTGACTCACATGGCTATTTTACATTTCAAAAGCTGCCGAACAAAAAAAAAAAAAAAAAAAAGGTAATTTGTATTTGTATAGGATTTGTTGTAAATATGATTTACGAACAACATTTTTCAATTGTTATCATACCCGTTTTGAATGACCAAGCCCCATTCCCCCGCGGGTTATTCATGTACTGTGCTGTAATGAGAAATTTGGCAGATCTCATCTCTTTAGTACATCCTTGTACCCACCATGAGCTGGGGATCATGTTCTGCCTTGTTTACAGCTGACAGTGTTATTATTCTCGTTAGGACTGTGCTTTCTTATCATATTGTTGTGTTGAGCGAGCCTTTTCCTCTCTGTTTGTGTTTCCTGGCAGGGCTTTTCTTCCCTTATTGACAGTTTGTAAAAATATGCATTAATTTGGAGTTTAAAGCATGTATCATGGTGTCTCTTTGCTGTGTTTGCTTGAAGTTGATTAATGATAGAACCTCACTTGGGGTCGTCCTCTGGAGAGTTGTCTCACAGGTTCTGCATGTTAACGAGAGACGCCGCACACACAGCGAGCGATGATTAGCCCAGCCTCCAGCTCGGCGGGCTGACAAACTGCTGCTCTGCTGTTCGGATGCTTGTTCTGCTTATTTATCCAAAGATCGTATTAATCAACTTAATATGTCAGCTGAGAGCGTTTTCTCTCGGTCCCGAGACGGAAACCCCATGGAGGTGCTCCTCCCAGAGTGTTTTCCCGGGGAAGCTGAGCGCTGCCTGCCCGGCACAGCCTTCGCTTGGCGCCTGTGGCTGGTGCAGAAGTTGAGGGTCTTCTCCTTGGTGACCCTTGGGGCTTGGCACACCGGGTCTGAATGCCCGAACCACCTCGCCTTTCTCCCCAAACCACCCGAGCTGTCAAAACTGTTCTTTAACGAGCAACTTGCTGATTATCCATGTTTTTGTTTTCCCAGGCACCCCGTGCATGTCAAAGAAGAACCGTTAGATCCAGATGAAAATGAAGGCCCACTCTCCTTAGTGACAACAGCCAACCACAGTCCAGATTTCGATCACGACAGAGATTATGAAGATGAACCTGTAAATGAGGACATAGAATGAGTATGTCTAACATCATCCTGAGAATGAAGATTGGAAGAACACGTCAAACTTAGCTGTGAAATCTCTCCATTATTTGTACAGCCTGGAGGATTCTCAGTCCACTTTGACAACTATGACATATGTTAACTCTTAGTGCCATCAAGTATCCCATTTGGGAGTATTTTTGATTTTTCTACTTTTTGTTGAAAAAAGGAATTTGTACTCTGTGCATTGGATGGACTTGTTTGGTACTTGGGATTTTCCTCTCTTACAGTCAACATCAGTGTTGTAAATTTGCTAAACTGATTCACTTGCATTTAGCAGCCAGCTGTGGACTGCGGGTCCTGCCAATTTTGGACACTTGAGGACATCAAACTGAGCATGTACACCTGAACTGCAGATCAAGTCTTTGCCCAGATTTTAAGGATTCCAATGGACAACATATTTGCACAGTACTGCATGTTGATTATCACTGCCTTTACTCCATTTTTTTCGTTGTTTTCTGTTTTTTCTTCTTCTTTTTTTCGCTTCCATTTGGGCTGGGGAAGGCCTGTGTGTGCACGTGTGTGGGTCTGTGTGTGTGCGTGTGAGCGTGTGTGTTGGGGAGGGGTTACAAGAAAAAATTATCCCAAACTTTTTAATGTATTGCTTTTATTCCCCCGCCTCACGTCTTCTCTACCATTTTAAGTTCTGACCTCAGGCCTCATCTGGGCCCAGGGCCTCTCGGAGGCTTCAACATTTTCTGTACTTTGTGATGAATGTTAATAGGTGTTTTTATTATACGAAGCTGAATGTCATTGAATTGTTTGTAGTTTTTTCTGTCATTCATTCCACTTTCCTTCAGATGCCACCGTGTTTTCTTTAGCTATGGAAAACATTCCATTTCGGTGTCTCCTTTTTTTCGGTGTTGTTTTTTGAAAAGGTTCCAAATGCTGCACTATACATGTGGAAGGGTTGTCCAACGGAGAGAGAGGAACGAAGTACTGCAAGAATGAGAATGAATGACAGATGAACATAGAAACACTGTAGGAAGCAACACAGATTCATTCCACAAAGCAGTATTTTTAACATTTTATTGTTGTTGTTTGGGTTTTTTGATTTATTTTATTTTTTTTTTTTGGCAGCAACGGTGAATATTAGCAAATGCCACAAAATTGAACAGCACAAAGAAACATATGCAGCACCAACAGAGTTCACTTTTATTAGAGGATGAATAGTACAGTGGCAGGTTCTCGGTTGTTTAACACAAGTTCTGATGGGTCAACAAATCTTTCTGGAATATCTAAGATTACCGAGATGGGCACCTATACATTTATTATTACGATTTTGTTTTTCTTTTTGCATTTGCAAATAGTGGTTGGAAAGATGACTTCGTTAAATTGTTATTGTACGTGGTGATGTTTCACGGTTAAACATCAGTTCAGGATTGCTTGGTGGCATTAATCTGTTTGAATACAAATTAGATTTCAGATTGAACTTGTTACGGGAGTTAATAAGGCCGGAGCCCCACAAATACTAAAGTGTTAATTTTCAGCTGTGCAAATCCAGTACTGCAGTCAAGATTGTTCTGCAATATTACACCAGCCAGTATGGAAACCTCGCCGTAGGAGACAGGAGATCGAGGAGGGAATTCACGCCGGGGCTTGTTAGGGAAAGCTGGCAAGGCTCTTCAAAGCAAACACGACATACAAAATTTGTTGCGATAGGTCAGTAAACCTCGGTCACCAAACACCTAAACATTTTCATTCTGCAACCACTTTTCCGTCACTCATTTATTTATGTAGGACTGTAGCTTTTTTATTATTTCAAGAAGCCTTTCAGAGCTTAATTTATATTCTTCTTTGTACCTTTTTTTTTTTCCTAAAATTACCAAAGATATTACACAAAGGTAAATTATGTTCTCTGTTATATGCTTTATCTTATGAAGCCAAATATCCTCTTATTGTTGATCAAAGGAGGTTGAAGAATTTAGAGGGAAATGACAAGATGTGGGCTATTGCTAACCTGAGAGGGAAACTGCTCCTTTATTCTAGAAAATTTAGAAGGCCAAGTAAATGTCTGAACCAAAGTTGTTACTTTTTATTTGCAATTCTTTACAGTGACCAAAAGGAAAGTCTGTAAAAGAGGAATCGAGGAGGGCTTTTGAGGCTAAAACTAGGAATCAGTGTTACTAGTGTGAGAAGGGAGCTGGAGAAAGCAAAGACACAGTTATTTAGCGGAAAATTAGAGTATCAGATAAAGGAGACAGTTTAATAAAATACAGAAGAGAACAGAAAAGCTCCCACAATTTAACTGGACCACATAATAGTATTTCTAGAATTAAATGAAAAGAAAAATTTGGTAGTCTTTGGTTCTACAGGTTGTGTGCCACTTCTGTTTCAGGACTGTGCTAGGATGACTGCTTTAATTTTGGTTGATCTTGGCACATTTGCTCAGTTTTGTTTAGTTTTTGGTCAGCATTTTTCATAAGGAAATAACACTCCTGTCCACTCATAAGCTTTGGTACAAGAAATTTTATTGGCAGTTACTTTTATAAAACTCAACTCTGCTTTCTGTTTCAAAAGACAAAAGAAAAAAAAGGGCAGTCTGTGGTCATTTGAAACATTTTTTTTTGTTCATTTAAATTATATCCAGGCAGCTTCGTGACGTGCCGGCGGTAGCCAGACAGGGATCATGAGAATTGAGCCCTGTGCTTCTAAACTGAGTGGTTTGCTGGTTAGTTCGGTATTCAGAAGGGGATAAAAATCCGGTAGATTAGTTCATTCTCAGCATGTGTAGCTAGACATGAGTAAAGATAACAGCATGAGAAACTGTTAGTACGCATACCTCAGTCCAAACTGTTAGGGAATGAGTAAATAAAAGATACATTTCACTCAGTTGCACTTAGTTGTATGTCTTGCATGCTTAGTCTAAAGACTGTAGCAAAAATTAAAAAAAAAATTAAAAAAAAAAGAGAAAAAAGAAATAAAAAATTAGATTTTAACATATCTGGCAGGTGTCGCAGCCTTGCGGAAGAACCAACTGAAAATCTCAGGCTTTACATCAAGCAAACTTCACTATGATTTTTACAATTCTGATTCTGTATCCCTTTGGATATCCAGTTGCTTCGTTAGGGAGGGGTTTATTATGTTGTACATATATATCCCACTGTGTCTGTGTGAGCCTTTGTCTTTCGGGGGGAGGGTGGGGAGGGAGAAAAAGGTGGAAAGGTCCTTTTTTTAGATATCATTCCTCAAAAGGAATAAATGCAGACCTGTTTGTCAAAACACCTTTTGCTTTTTGTGCAACTGCTTTATATTAACTATACTAAAAAAAATAGCTTTGGAAAAAAAAAAACTACTGTATGTAATGGAATTGCAGAATACGCTGCACATGTATTTTATTTAGTTATCCTTGCTTTGAGAATATTGGATGACATTTGCTGACATGTGGGAGAAAATCCCTGACTTTTTTGTTTTCAGCTTTTAAATTGTAACATAGTTGAGAGATTTTTTTTCTTCTCCTGTTATCATCGATCGAAGCGTTTTTGTACAGTTTTTGTGTTTAAGCTGTTTTTTTGATACTTTCCCACCCCTTCTGTTCTCTTCCCACTGCCTTTTCTGGCTGTCTTCAACAAACTTCATAGATTTGAAAGGAAAAAGAAAACGTCGTTGAAAAACAACATAAAAACAAACTGTTTTTCTCCTGCTGCAGTAAATATTTTGCATGATGAATTCCAGGGTCACACTTTCAAAGTTTATCAGTGAAGTAGTGATTAATAACGGGGAGTGTCAGACTATTGAACTTTTGTATAAAAAAACAACAACAAAAAAACTTTACAAGGTGCCAAGATGTAAAGACAATTTGTTACATGTTTTTTTTCTCAAAGAAAAGCGTACATTATGAAAGTAGTACCATGTATCAGGTAAAATCGCTGTCAGGAATGAGAGTCAAAGCCTTCCTTGTCCACAAAAAAAAGAAACAAGTTTGTAAATGTAAAACCTGTTAGGTTTCTGCATTCAACTAGAAGTGAAACGAAAAATCAAGGCTTATGTAGAATAAGTGACCACACAAAACGTGACCTTAATTGATTCTCTCTCGCAAGAGTCCGGCCGCAGGTCCTGCCCTCCCCTCCCCTGGAGCTCCTGCCCCAGGGAGACACCGGCGCAGGGATTCTGGTTCTGCAAACGTTGAAGATCATTAGATATTTTATATATATACTTACATAAATATATATATATATATATGAAGTTTTTAAAAATAATTTTGAACTATTGCAGTTTTCAGGTTGCCGATAATCTCACCTCCATTATAGCATGGGGAAAAAGAAAAAGCGTTTAAACTTTTGAAATCCTTTGGTACCTTTGGTTAATGAACTCAGAGTGAGTTTTTAGATGTTTCAGAAGTCATTTAGTATTCTAGCCTTGCGAGGTGAATTTGCAGTTAATTACTGCATTTTAATGGGCCCAGAACAGGTAAAAAAGTATCTTCTACCCATAAGCCTTGATGACAATGGTACAGTCCGGACTGTTAGCATGGTGCTTCGTGTCTATGTGCTGCCAGTAACAAGATTTTTTTTTTTTTTTTTGATAAGGCATAAAAGAAACTCATTCCTTACATCAACTGTAATTCCATCATTCCATGTCTGTTGATACAGACAATAAAAAATGTTGTGTAGTCAGTACTAATTACTGACATTATAGCATTCTCAAATGCAATAAAAATGCTGGTTGTTCACACTGGTAATGCGAGTTGCCATGTCCCAAGTTTTTGTCTTGTTTCCCACCCCCAATGACCCCCGTGTCGCATCCCTGAGGCGCTGGGCCCCGCGCTGGGCCATGGAGCAGCTGGTTGTGTCTCACCCGTGTCCCAGCGCGTCCGTGGACGGTCTCATCGCTCTCCTCGCGTCTCCCCCAACCACATCAAACCTCAAGATGTTTTCTTGGCGGTTTCACGGCCGATCTGGACAGGGTGGTCGTTGATGCTCGGAGGAAGACGCTGTCATCGAAGATTCAATCTGCTTTTCCAAGGAAGTCCATCGGCGTTTGACCATTGGGGTCATGGGGAGTTGAGGGGATTTGCTTTCTCATCAGACTCCGCTTCAAAGGGAAAGCATAAGACAGGGTTTGGGGCTTTGTCCTGCAAATGCTCTTCCATAGGAAGGGTTCAACATATAGTGCATGTATGCAAAAGGGGGTTTGTAGGATCAACTGCTTGGTCCAGAAAACGACAAGGAACAAAGTCCCAAGTCATGCTGAGATAAACTTTAAAGGAAAAACCCACCTTCTTTTCTTCCATGTAAGCACGCATTTATTTTCTTCATCAAGTTTTGTAAAGAAAAGTAAGATATTTAATAACTAGCATTAGCAGCAAACTGAAATTTCAGAGGAGAGATTTTTCATGAATAATTCATTAAAATTTCACATCTGCAAGATTAGTCATCCAAATAAAATGCTAATGTCAAAAACATGCACCGTCTATAATATTCTCATCAAGAAATCTTTTTGCATATAATGATAAATGCTTAAATTAGTACAAATGATTTTATAAAAATATTCTATCATAAAATTATACCAGATAACTACTTTTTTGGGGAGGGGAGGAGAAATCTTTGCACGCTTGTTATAATGTGTCTCAAAATGGTATTGACTGGTAGATTTTAATAATCAAAATATAGACAATAAGATTTGGCTTTGGTCATGTATTGCACTTCAATCACTAGTGAGACTTTAGTAAACCAGAGAGGTCCCACTTTGGGGATTAAAATTATCCGAAATCTCAGGTGGAAGGCGTTAAGTCAGAACTTGTGAGATGTTTCGTGAGGAGTGTTCTGTGCCTCTGAAATGTGTGAGAGAGTCCCTTCCAGGAAGGAGAATGCATCCCCAAATGAATCCCAGTGGGGTTCTTGGCTCCCTCTGGGGACAGTGTGTCCCCACACAGGTCACAGGAGGCAGCCAGGCAGCTCATGAGCTAAGAAGCCATCAGAGATGGCCTGGGCGTTTCACCGCCAGGACATCTTGGCGCTGGTGTGCCCGTCATACGCATGAGGTGGGAGAGACCCGACCATGGTGTTTGTCGTCTGCTGACTTTGTGTGGCCTCCAGCTGACGCAGAGCTGCTGGGGCAGGTGCCAAATGCAGCTTGTGCCAAGGAACTGTCCCTGGTTGAGGAGCAGGATCAGGCCCTTCCCCTCCTGATGCTGCCCTAGCAGTGCATGCGAGCCTGGCTCTTTGCTGGACATCAAACACCGCGTTCCGTGTCATCTTTGTGTTAATAATCCTGTTTCTCCTCCCTGGCAGCCATATCGTGAAACATCACAAAATGCCTTCCTACTTCACTGCCACCAGCAACAGCCATCTGGGAAATACCTTTTCCAGGCAGATACGCTGTTTTCCACCACAGCTGAAAAGCACTTTTATGGTCAGTGGTGAGGCAATGCGTCTCTGAGTAGCTGCCAAAGCAAACCAGAGCCAGCGCATAGTTTTTTCTGGGTTTCTCCTGTACTGGAGGGAAAAGCAGCAGGAGATAAGGGGGTCCCAGCAGAGGATGGGGAGCCCTGGGAGGACGTGCCAGCCGCTCTCTGCAGATGAGTCGAATGGTGACATTTAACTTGGGCTGTGATCACAGAGTATGACAAATTTCACGTTATTGGACTAATTTAAGGGACTGGCAATTCTCGTTGCCTCACGCAGACACACTACACACCCTTCCCCACAACAAAGTGTAATTAGGTCTTCTTGACCTATTAATCAGGCTTCGTCTCCAATGATGATGTTAAACGTTCGTTTAATGGTGTGTTAATCAGGGCTATCTTTCATCTTCCTTTGTGGCGGTGGTTGATGCTGCCACGTCCAAGTGCTCTTCGTCCTCATATTGCCATGTTGTTGCAACAAACCTCCGTCACCCCCAATGGCGATGGCCAACATGGTGAGACGTGGCCCTCGAGTGTGTTTGCAGCCTATGTGCTGTCTGCACCCGTTTTGCCCCAAAACCTCAGGGCTGAGGTGCAGCAAACTCCTCCTTTTTGCCTCATTTTGTGTAGCTTTGTTAGATATCTTCAAAGCAAGCGAGCTAGGAATGGTAAACAACATCATTTTGGGGTATTTAACAAAAAATAGCCCCTCTTCTCTTTTATTCCACAGGAAATTTCTCTGTCTACTGAGAGGAAAAGAAGAAAAAATGCCCTTTTTGTGGGGGTTTGTATGTATTTATTTAGAGGAGTTGAGTGGCCATTTTTTGTGCACCTCGGAAGCCTGAAAAACATTTTTTTTAGTTCAAGTTATAACGTTAATTTGAAGGTAACCGTCCTTTCAAGGATTAATTCCAGCCAAAGCAATAACCATTATTTACCAGAGTTTGACATTTTTATCACTCATCATATTAGCAAATTTCCATTGAAAATGCTAAAATGGTTCGTCATAAGGCACATAACTGCTTTGGCTGTAAAAATGACCAACACAAGTGCCTGTACTCAAACATTAAATTATACTGTAATTAATAAAGACAGTTAAACTGTCTACTAGCAACAGCAATTTAGGTAACCACATTTGATCAGCTATAAATTGTAACTACATTAAAATTCCAGAAATATTAGCAATATGGATTACTTGATGGAAATAGGTGCTGATCACCAACACTCCTATTTTACAACGGAAGCACAGGTCATGTTGGCCACAGAAGTGTGGGCGAAGATCAAGGCTGAGTACTTTTAATCTTGTGAAACAAGCAATTACAAATAGTTGCATCGATTTGTTAAAAAGCTTTAGGTGACATAAATTGTTTCCTGTTTAGCTTATTGCTCTGATACATAAATGTCACTGAGTATAATATTAATTAGGGTCACAGAACAACAAGGGTCGGGTGATTTAGTGTACAATGGGGGATGTGTCAATCCTTTGTGAAGGCAAGAAAAGCTCCGGCCCCTTCGCACTGCAGCGCTCAACGCCTGATTTTATGTGATGACAAAAGAAAGTAAAGGAAACCGTATTTTAATATGTGAAGTAATTACTTTAGTACTAGTATAATTTTACGGTTTAGGATAAATTACAATGTTTTCATTCTCCTGCTCTTGCCACATAAAAATCCACATATAGCATCAATAAAATAGAATACTGTTTATAAAGGCTTTCTGCTGCACAAGACCAACACTATTCCTCCTAGCAGATGGAAACTGAGCACACATTTCAGTCTGGTGTGTGTTTCTACACTTAATATTTTTTTTAAACCAAAAAATGGGCTGTGCAGGTTATTTACTTAACATAAATCAAGTGTATCATATACACTGTTTCTTTGGATTGGCATACAACTTAGAAAAATACAGTAAGATTTCGAAAAATCTGGAGAAAATTTATTAAATATGATTTTTACTGTAATAGAATATTAATGTAACCCAATGCTCATTTCCCATTAAGCTGATCCCTTTTTAATACACACATGCTTTTTATTATTTTGCACTCATGCGAAAATTCCACATTCAGAGAGTTTCCATCTCCTTAGGAATGTCGCTGGCAAAGGCAGAGTAAGAAATCTTGAACTGAAGAAAAAACCAGCAAATATCGAACAATAAGATGTGGCAAAACGCTGATGAACTGAAGCAAAAGCCAATGATATAATGAAGGGTAAAAAGGCATTCAGCACTGCGAGGGGAACAGTAGAAACAATTACACTTTAAACCCCTCCTTCTCGCTGCCACTGTACCACAGCACAGATGAAAATGTTTGATTTGCAACATAAAAGATTCATTAATTACCACTTGAATATTTAAAGCTATTTTGCAGACTAACAGAGGTAGATAAAGCACTGAATTAAAACCTCTAATAAAATTGTAAAAATATTTCTGCAAGTTTACCATGGTTGCGGTTCCTCCTGGTTTAGAGAGCCAGGCTCGGCTTGTTGGAGAAGGAGCTGTTTTGTTCAAGTGGGTATTTGAAGGAAGATGGTGCGATCTCACAGTGCTATTTGTCTCTCGTTTTCAAATGTTTACCAGATACTTACTTGGACTCTCTCCCTTCACATGTGGTTGCCCTTCATGGGAGAAGTGGCTTCCACAAAACATAACAGTGGGTGATGTGTGTGTTTGAGCTATACGTTCTTTTTAATACATTTCCATATACAGTAAAAACTCATCTAGTCCTAAGTCTGGTATAATACTCTCTCTGATATGAGGCAGTTGGACTTTGTAAGGGGAAAAAAAAATCTGTTAATCCTGTTATAATCACCCTTGTTAGACTTAAAAATTGGAACAGTATCTTCTTTTGTAAGGGTGGAGAACTCAGACAAAACGCAGGAATGGATTTGTGGAGAGCATCTCTGTAACAATGCGGTACACCCCGAATTTGTCCTGTGGAAGCTGAGCTGTCAGCTCAGGGCTTACTGGATCTTTTGTATAAATGCACAGGTTACGAAGAACGAGTCGTGTACATACCCAGAAAGCACGGTGTAACTTAAAAAACAATATGAATGTATATATTTATTTGCACGACTTCCGTCTGTAGGCAATTTTAGCCTCACAGTTTTTGAGCTTGTCTCACCTGGTGATGTAAACCTTGGTGGCTGAGGAGCTGAATGTGACACTTGAAAATTGCATATGTTAATTTTTACCTGTTTGCATTCAGTTGGCAGGTTGATTTGGTTTGTTGTTTTTTTTTTTTAAAAAAAGCACATTCTATTTTTAAACAAGTGACTATTTAAAATCCACAACAGTGCAGCGAGGGCTTGATTGCAGGATGAGGTTGAAAGATACAGTAACGGCTGTTTTAACAGTATGTTAACGATGATGAGTGAAGCCAAAGTCTATGGATTTAATAAGAGATAAACAGTTCCAGTTTTTTTCTCATTGTCAGTAATTTATGCAGTTGGCCAACAAAATTCAAAAAAATGTCCATTTCTATTTGGATACACCCTATACATAACTGTACCTCTTCTAATTATTGAGTGTCTGCTCCGGTTAAAAGGATTTTGAAATGATTCTGCTGTATTTGGGTGCGAGATGCCGGTTTCCCTGGTAGGTTCGGAGCTCCCGAGGAGGCTGTTGCCGGCACAGGGAGCCGCGGCACCTGGTCTGCACCTTCACCAGCAAATCATAACATCCAGGGCAGTCGCTCTCCGGCCTTGCCAGAAAGGAAAGGGCGTACTCTAAACATTTCAAGCCTTGCCCTTGCTTATTGTTTTTGGAAAGTTCTTCTCTTTTTTTTCCCAATTGCCTTGTTAATGTTCATTTGTGTTGGGCACAATAAGAACCTGTCAGTTTGTACTGTACAAGTGGAGAGGCGTTTGGTGATGTTTGAAATACTTCAGACTTCAGAAAAATAGTTGTTGATGTACTTGCTGTGCTAGAAAAAAAAATATTTCTCCTAGTAGTTTATGAATATATGTATATATATATACCCACATACAGTTTTTCATGCGCTTTGATATGTATATAGGTATTAGGTTATGCTAAGCAAAGCCTCTTAAAATCTGAAAAGGTAAGAGCCCCAAAACTATTGACTTCCTGACACCACCATGTTTAGTACACACGGCCACATCATTACTGAAGGGCAACAGGTCCTGACCTGGTTCCTGCCCGTCTTTGCCTTGAATATTGAGAGCAGTCCTGTGTGTTCCAAGAGGAAATGCACACACACACAGGCATCTGTCACATTTTTGGCTTTGCCACCATTAGAGCCATGCAGCAGGCCTTCCAAACACATGATGTTTATGCCTCATGCTCACTCTCACTATTTTAAATATTGCTACTTTATGCTGCATTTTCAAAGCTTGCCCCTGACGCCTCATGCAGTTTGGAGTGTTCTCACCTGTTTATAACAGCACTGGGTGCTGGCAAATTCAAAACAAAAACACCTGATAAAAATCAAATATCATGTTGCTAACTGCAAAGTTCATTTCGCCTCAGAAGTCCTTCTTTAATTATAAAACCCGCATAACCCATTTCCTTTGGTGTGCACAAAGGTGTGTAATTAAACTATCAGCATAATACCTTTCTACATGTAAAACCTGCACTTATGAACTTTAACTGCTGAATAAAAACTCCTATTACATGACCATTAAGTATTATGAATAAAGCAAGTCATTGTAGTACTTGATTAATTTTTATGCACTAACCACCGTGTTCAGCACAAATTTGGTTTCTGTAGGTGTCCTCTGTCTCTTGGCTGTCCGGGTGACTCGGCCACCTTCGCCCCGCTCCGCAGCTCCCTGTGCTTTTTGCCTGGCCATGGCCATCCCCAGGGCCATGTGCCTGTTCTGTGGTCATCGTGGAGGAGGAATGAGCTTTGTTTCTGTAATATCTCCATCATGGTGTGGCTGGAGAAGGGGGCACAAGGCGGCTGCGGGGAGGACGTGATCCCCTCTGCGGGAGAACCGCCCTGTGCGGGCTAAGCCCCAACTCACTCGTCACATCCCTGGGTGGACTGGGGAGTTACCCTCAGATGGGTATTTTTTAACTACTAAGGAAAAATCTGATTTGTTCTTGTTTTGTGTCAACAGACCCTCAGAGGAGAACACCCCCATGCTGCTTGTGCCTTATCTTTTATAGGATCCCAGAAGCTGTTACCTACAGCCCCGATCCTCCCAGAAGTGTGTCCTCCACATATCAGCATCTTGTCAAGTGAAGTGGGAAGGCAAAAATAAATATCCCAGCCAAAACCCGCAACCCCAAAATCTTAATTGACAGCAAGATGGAGCCTGACAAGATGCTGAATAGGATTCTATGGTGCTGGTCCTGGCTGCTGAGGAGCCTGCACACAGCAGCTGGGAGGGCATCTCCCATCCTACGTGTGAATGTTCAGGTTCCCAAGCCATTATTCATCAATTCCTTGCAGCCACGTTCCCGTATGCTGTGTGATGATTATATTGAGGCTGATCTTTGAAGTCTTGCGTCAGGAAGTTTAGCTTAGTTATAATCAATAGCATTTACAGCTCTTGGGAGTCTGTAGTAACAACTCAAGGCAGCCAGTCTGCATTATGTTCTTGTCATATGTATATATTTGCATGTTCATTAGCCATGTAGTAGCACAGCTGTATGTGGTTTCATTTAGCTTTTAATTACCTTCTTTGGGTTGCTGTTTTCATCTCCACCAGACTTAGCAAAGAAAAGAAAATCACTTAGGCAAAATAAATGCTGCAGAGCAGGTCTGGGGCAAGGAGTACTGTGTCCTTGTGCATTCTACTGTTCTGTTGCAAAAGAGATGTTTGGTTCTAAAGTTCCAACAAATCAATAATAAATCTGTCTCTTCATTTCCCCCATCATATGCTTCTCTTATTCAGGTGGTTGTGGGTGTAATTTTTCGTTTGCAGCAGGTGGTTGTTTACATATTAGATAAACTTCATCCTTACAATCCTTGGCATGGATGTTTGTATTTGCTCCGACAGCTGCTGTTCCAGCACTTGCTCGCACACAGATCAAGGCATCCTCCTCTTTTGATGGAAGTGACTCATACCTCGGATGAGCTGAAACAAAAATACCATGCTCAGCTGCAGACACCTGCATTCATGCACTGGGTTTAAAAGTTAGGATGTGGGTTCTAGCTAATTTTATTCTCTTCAGGTTCTCTTACCACACCCTTTATTTTGGTTTCTGAGAAATTTCCATTAGCAAGAGCAAAACAAGGTGACTAATATCTGCGTTGAACTTTCTTCTCCTTTCCTTCCCCCCCACCCCCAAGCACAAAGAGAAAAATTGTGTGATTTATTTCTTTCACCTCAATTACTTGTAACAAGTCCAGCCCTAATGCACTCTGCTTTGTTCCACTGGCTCACAGGGTCAAAGGCTCAGGGGTCACCTTTGGTTTAGCAAGTGGTGAGGTTATCTGTGGCTTTACTACTGTGCAGAGCGAACTGGGGTGTGATGCCAAGCCCCCCCTTCCCCCTTTTATAAGCTCCTATCTCTCGTGTGTGCAGCATCAAGGCCAGAAGAAGTGTTGATGGAGAGGCCAATCTTACTTCACAGCAGTGAAAATGAGAACTGAGCTTTTAAATATGTGGTGACTTAAAAGTGGCCATGGAGAGGAGCGGAGCTGCAGGGTGTTGGCCACTGGCTGCAGGAGCAGTGCTTAAGCAAAATGCAGCTAATTCCCCCCGGCACCATGGGATGCGGGCAAATGTCTCAGCAAAGCTGTCTCTGAAGGTGGAGATTTTTTCTTTCTTTGTCTAGCAGACATAGCACAGTAGGAATACAGAAGTGACAAGAACCTGGAAGTCCTCAGCTGCCGGCTGGTTCAGGGGCGTGCGAACATCTCCTTGGCTAACAGAGGATTTCACTGGGCTTCACTGGGGAAATGCAGCGCCTGACTGGGTTGCTGATCAGCTTGTGCTCTTTAAAATTGCTCCTTTGACTCAGCTCAGGGTGAAAGTCACCACAGGTAAGAAAGTCCCCACTATATTGGTCTTTGTCCTTGTCATGAGTGATGTCTAACAGCCCTTGGCTGCTAAGCAGAGCACATATCTGGCTGGTGAGCTAAAACAAGCCCTGCCTGGCTCTTTTGGTGACAGTGGCTGGCATTTTACTGCCCTTGACACTTCTTTCCTTCTTTGTTAACGGAATGGGGCACATTCAGTGCTCATATGAGAAGGCACATCTTAACTGGAGCCCAGAGGTACTTTTCTCCTGTTACACAAATGGTTTATTTGGGGAAGTACTCCCAAGTGTCTGTTGGAGAATTCGAGCCAGGCTGCCAGGAGCAGGGGTTGTCTTATCAATGGGCGATAGTCATTCATGAATTAGACTCCCCTGCATCAACTTCCTCACGCAGACCCAGAGCAATGGCTGGAGCAAGCCCTGTCTTCTCTGCTCACAAGTGCAGGAGCTCTCCGGTAGCTGGGGAAATATATTTTTATAGTTTGCTTACCTTGACACTTCAAACATTTTCCCAGCAAGCCAAAGGTGTAATTAAATGACATGCCAGATGCCAGTGCACGTTATAATATACAACCTCTCAGCTGGGCTAGCGAAAGGGAATGAATGGAGCCTTAAGACAGCTCTCCTATAGATAGTTATTATCTCTTTTCAATAAAGAATGGGTAAGGTTGGGCAGAATGTCAGTAAACCTGTAATTTTCTAGCCTTTTGGTTACTTCTGTTCTTCTGATCCACCAGTGATGTGAAGTGTTGTTGTACTTTGCTCCATCAGTTATGGCATCTCTCCAAGAAGGCAGCAGGCTCTTGTGTCACATATGCATATTTATGATAAGGTATGTTCTGATCTTCCTGTTGTGCCTGAAACCAGGTGTTCTGGGCCTTTTGAGGTGGGTGTGCAGCACAGCCTCTTAAGGGCAACAAAGGTTTTTGGGGCAAAGCTTTTTAGCTGTAGGCTAACAAAAAGCAAAAGTTTGCTGGGGAAACAACAGCAACATGTCATAACTTCAAGAAATTAAACTATTTTGGTAACTTTAATAGCAGGGTTTATAGAACATGTATTTGCTTACTTCATTGTATCTGCTACCTCAGAAGATGGATCTGGTGTATCTCTTGGCTGTTGCACTCAGGTTTTGGAGAGCTGAGTTTTCAGCTTTGCAGGACACTAGCCCAGTTCTCAGGGAGACAAGGTGCTGGCTGTCACAAGACAAGCTTGCCAATGAGATTTATTTACTCAGAAGTGGAAATGTTATTTTAATAATCCAGCCAGCATGGGAGGGGAGGTGTTGGATATACTCGTAGCTGGCTAGTGAAGGGGTTGCTGTAGCATCTTGTGGTCCTCTCTCTGCTGACGAGGTTGGCTCTGCATGGAGGGCAGGAGACTGAGCTGGAGAAGGGAAGGACTGCAAAAGAAAGGGCCATTTTGTTTTAGTTGGAAAAGTCAAACCTTGATAGTTCTTTACATAGTTGTATTTATCAAGGTCATGGGAGACATGCTGGTGGGTGATGACTTCTTGCCACCTGGAGAGCCAATGACCTTGCCCAGCCCCAGCTGAGCTAGATCACTGAATCCACCTGCAGCGAACAAGTCTCTCCGCTGCCTTTTGGGGGTGAGCTGCTTCCTTTGACAGAAGAAAGCAACAGCCTGAAACTTTCACATGCTGCCAGTTCAGTGTGTGCAGGGCACCTCTTTCAGAAGTGAGCCGTGCTCATAATTAAAGATTAATTTACTAGCACTAAAACCTAAGCTTGCCTCAAAGTCTACTGTCAACAGACGTGCTCCCTTTCAGTGACATTTGCATTTCTAATTGGGACTGCTTATTACCAGTAAGTCTCTGCAGCTGACATTTCATTTTATATAGTTGCTGGTTGTCCTCTTAAACCAGTGCTCTGCAACTGAGTTTACCCAGTGTGGTTTGCATTGTGTGTGCTCCCGTGAGTAAGCACAATTTCACCCTGCTAGATGGGCATGAGTATGTGTGTGCACGGGTAGACACTGTGTGCGTCAAACAAATGGCTTGTCAGTGAGAGGTGTTGAAAAGGTCAGTCTTTATAGACAAGTCAGATGTGTAGAGAAAGAAATCGGAAATGGAGAAAGCCAACTCTCTGCTTTTGTGCTGTGGTTGATGTTTTCTCTGTTCTCTCAGATGGTGCTGTTTCTACTTTGGAAGGTAAGTTCGGACTCTTACAAGTCTTCTCAGAAGTGTGAATTACTTCTCTATTTTACTTTTTCTTTCTTTTGTCCTTGAAGAACTGATGTTAAGAAGTCTGTTTAACAAGTTACAACACACCGTTTAGTCCCCTAGTCATAAGAAATTGTAAATATGTGGGTTTTTATGGCATGTCACCCTCCACCCCTCTGGGATTGAAACTCCAGCAGGCAGAGTCCTGTAGACACGCTGTGAAAGAGGCAGTGCCTGCCCAGAAGAGCTTGCTGCTGGAACAGGCAGGAGAGAAAGGAAATATTATTATTCCTATTTAACAGATGGGAAACCAAGACGCAGAGAGTTGGAGAGGCTTGCCAAAAGTCAGACAGAAATCTGAAAACAGCCAGGAACTGAATCCAGGTCTGCTGAGGCTCCGGCCAGTGCCTTAATCACTTGTCTCTTCATAGATTTTACTTCTACAGTTAATTGAGTTACTCATTAGGACAAACTATGCAACTTCTACCTCTAGCTATAGTCATGCTCCTATATCCTCTCCTATCCCACACATAATTCCTTTCTACTTCTCCCCAGTTTGCATCAAACAGCCTCTCTCATCCTCCTGCTGCTTAGGAAGGCACTCTGCAATGCTCTGCTATCCTCACAAATAATTTCCCTCCTTCCTTTCCACCCTCGATCCAATTTGCCCACGGCCTTGTGATAATTCACACCTGATTCTGAAAGCACCATAATTGTCTGCAGAGCCTTCACACGGCTGCTGTGAATAACTCCCAAATTGAGATGCCTGGTCCCCTGGGAAGGAAGAATTTGTGGGTACCAGCACAGCCCAAGGCTTGGCCAAAAACCCGGCATGCAGCTCTGTGCTGGAGAAGTTCAGGGCGTGAGCAAAGAGCTTATGCAAATCCTCTCCATCCATCATGAAAGGGAGTCCTTCATACTTCAGAAACGATGGGAGAAACAATCTATCGATATTCTGTAATGAGCATAAATGCCCTTTATAAATTGTTTCCCTTTTATTGACTCTAAAGCAAATGTAGCCGTGAATGCTGTACATTAATACATTTTATACCTTCTAATGGTTTGATGGCCTCATATATCCAGTAACGCTGAGAATAATCATTAGATTGTAGGGAGTGCAAAATATGTTTTATCACTTGAAAATGGAATTCCTTCTTGAAAGGTAAAACCAGTGGTAGATCATTGATTTGAAAGGTCAGGGTTAAAAAGCTTATTAACGACTGGGTTAAGCTCTAGTAAAATTCTTTGTTTTACTCAGCTGTATGAAGCATTTAGCTAAGTGAGACTCTTCATTAGGACATTAGTGCTTTCATACTAGCTGTGTAAGGTAAAAATCAGTAATTTCCAGCTTATGTTCAGGAAAAATGCATTTAAAGTAGCACATACTCCTCCAAATAACACTGAGCAACATGTGGCCATGGGTAGGATGGAGAACAGCTGCTGTGGAGTCTGGGGGCCAGTCAGTGTATGAAATCTGTGCCTGTCCCTGTCCTATGCCGAGGACCCCTAAGCAGGCTTTGGCCAAGCAGATATATCACATAGCGCAGCAGACCGCTGGGTAGAAATACTAGCTTGGGTCCCAGTTGTGTCAGGACGCCACAGCATTGAGTTAATTAGCCCTGACTCCCTGCAGGGCTTTAGATTAACTAAAGCACTGGGTTCACAGGGTTGCAATGCTTCCTGCTTCAAGATGGGAGTTTCTGCTGGGGAGAATGTGTGTGTGCTGCTGGCCAGAGCCCTTGCAGACATGAGTCCCAGCACGTGGAGAAAGACTCTGTATTTTGGGTACACCAACGGCAGCACCATGAGATCCTTGTTATAGCCTTATATCCATCCCAGCTGTCACAGGAGCAGATGAAGAGCCCAGAAGTGAGGCAGAGTGGGACCACAGTATGGGGTGCTGCTCATTGAGAGTGATGGGATTTGTGTGAGGTCACATGTCAAATTTGGGATGGAGGGGGACAACTTGTACCTGCTGGAAGAGCAACTGTTGGTTGTCCTTCCTGTCCGACCTGCAGGCCTGCTGTGCTGGTGGATCTAGAAAAGGAGTAAGCTTCTGAATTGCTTTGTTAAAGTGAAAAATATCTCAAGGGATCATGGTATTGCAAGAAAAATGTGAACATAAGTGTTCAAGTCACATGAAAATAAGGTGGTTACCCAGCAGCATACTGCATTGACACTGCCCACTTGCCTCTTCCCCCTGCCCCCTCCCTCAAAAAAAAGGTGGAAATAATTTGAAATAATAGTTGTTTGTGAGGGGATTTGTTCCTTTCTCAGCTATTGTCTCTTTTGAGACCTGAAGAGACTGAGCAGGGATGTGATGTGAGAGCACAGTAGGGAGGGATCAGTTGCCTAAATTTAGCACTGCTGTAAACAAGAGCAGATATTTTAATCTTGTGCCATAATGCAGCTGCCGGTAAAGACAAAAAGTCAATGTAAGAAGTGATGTAAAGTAATTTCACACAGCTTAGTTTTACTTCATAATTTTACTAACATAAGGAACAATCTTTCTGTTAGTGAAATGCATTGCAGGACATGACACGAGGGTGAAGTGCCTCTCCATTGCCCTGATAAACCACAGCACAGCAGGGAAGGCAGTGCGGGCAGCATGGTCCCAGCTACCTTCTGGCATCACAAACGCTAATTCATTGCTGGGTAATAACCAGAGGCTGTCACACAGGCACTGCCACGTGCTGACCATCACCTTGGGGCACTTTCCTCTGTGTGACATTGAAATCTGCTCCTCTTCCTCCATCCCTCTTTGCTTGGTTGTGTGCTAGCTTTTTTAAACTTTATTTATTTTTAGCACTTTGAAAAATTCATGCTGTTTTCAAAAAGATCCTTAATGTTTGTCCTCAGCTTCTGCTACCTGTTTTTTAACAAAAAAGAGAGACCCGAAACTCTGTCATGATGTATTAAGAAAACTTTAAAATGTTTTTAATAGAGCAAAATAACAATACAGAATATAACACCCGTAGCATGTGTTTGGTGCCATATAATTGCTCTGGGATACTCAATCCTTTTCATATAAAGCAGCCATACCAACCCAACCATTGGAAGAACTTTAATATTTTAGAGTGAAATTAAATAGCAGATTAAAACAGATGGTTTGAACATTTCATTACAAGCCATGGTGCTGATTTGCTGACCATTGGCTGGTATATGTAAACATATAAAAAGCAAAAGAGCCCTTGGATGCAAACCATACTCTGGCTTAGTTTTCATTCATGGTTACAGCATGGTTGTGAATGTTATGGATCCAGACAGGGTCTTTAAATGTGCTGAATTCAATTTACTCCTACCAATGAAAGGAAGAGGTTGTGGAAAGTTCAGAATTGTTGGGATGAATACAGGGTGGTTTTTACCTGTCCTGCCAATGCATTTCTGTTCGCAGCTTGGCGGATCTGGAGCCTTCTGCATCCTGACAGCGGAGAACCTCAGCACCAGCCCTCTGCCATCCTGGGATGCTGCCGGTTCCCCCCGAATGTCTGAGCCCAGAGTTTCCCTCGTTACACTCAGTTTGTGGCTGCAGGAGAAGGTGCTGTGGCTTTCTGCTCCAGTTCAACCCATGTCTGTGTTGTCATTGCTGACTTGGGATGTCTCTGGTTTGACTGTGCAAAAACCATTTAAAAGAGCTCAAGTTGTAGATTGCTGGTGCTTCCTTATGCCTTTGCTTGCTTACCTGGTCAAAGGGACCAGTACCTATTGCACATGGAGGTTGTGAAGTGTGAAGATCTGGAGTAAGGAAGAAGACTGTTGTTGAGTAGGACCCCTATGGAGTATGGGGGTTGAGCCAGTACGTGTTTTGGTAAACTGAACAGGCGGAGAAAAGCCAAAGTTTGTTGCTCTGCTCAGCCCTGTGTGTATGGCCAGGACAGGGTGGGCAGCTCACGTAGTGGGACACAGAGGGCAGCGCCATCAGCCCATCGCACAAGCTGTCCTCAATGAATGAGTTAACTCTGCGTTAAGAGGTATTAAATAAGTCCCTCACAATTATAGCAAGTATTTCCTGACGTTTCCAATGTACCAACTGCACGCAGTGGTATTGCCCCAGGTATTTCATTTTTCAGATATTGTCAAACAAACAGAATTCTACTCTAAAAATAATTATGAACAAATCTATAAATGTATTTAGCTTTGGCAGAACTGAAATGAATAGGTGTTTCTTAAAAGTGTAAATGCTGTGCTTCAGACATTTTTCCATGCTGGTTAGTGAACACGTAGGGACTTCAGGGAGTCAAAACTTCATTCTGCAGGTCTCCGTGGGCAGCACAGTGAGCTAAGGATATTCTGTTTTACCTCTGCTTCATGATGTAGTAACATCATGAAGCAATATTAGCACCCAGGGAGAACACAGTACGTGCATTACAACCCTGAGTACGGATTAGTAAAGAAAACATTTTCCCTTTGCTGTTGGTGTGTCCGGTAATCCTAGTCAGCACCTCTGTCCCAGAGAGTCAAGTCTGAATGAGCCTGGACTCATGGTGCCCAAAGGACTGGGAAATAAATTTGAGTTTTCATAGCTTTAGGGGAAAAAATTAAAGCTATAGTGCTAAAAGTCTTGTTAAGCTCTCAGAGAAAGCAAAGAAATGGGGAGAAGGATTCTGGGGAATGATACACTCAGTAAAGCAAACAAATAGAAATCATGGTTAAGATCTTTACTGTCTCCTGCAATTCAGTGGTGGAGCTTTTGGTGGCTTCTGTGTAGTTAAGGTTTGACCAGAACTTCCAGCTACCATGACAATATATTCATTTCTTGACTGGTACATCATTCAGCTTGCTGGGAACCCTGGTTACAGTACTGTGATCTGCCTCACAGACACCAATGCAGTTCTTATTACCCCAGAGCTTAGAAATAATGGACATCAATCACACAGGATAGTGCAGGGCTTCATTTCCTGCATGGGGGCTTGAATCTTGAAACAATGATGTGCAAAGATACTTTCACAGGTGTCCACATCTGCTTCAGAACTTAAACTTTAAGCCCTAGTCCTACAGGGGTTTTAAGAAAACAAGCATCCAAAGAGAAAAGTACAGGGGAAGGTGTTAGACAGAGAGGATCACCTTTTTGTGACACTGTTCTTTTAGGATCATAGCTACATCTTCAGACACATAATCCTTGATCATTGTGTGTTAAAGTTATCGTGCAGAAGAGTTTTCTCATATAACATATTGTTGACAACAAACTAGAAGAGCCATTAAAAAAAAAAAATCTTACAATGCATGCTTAAAAGTGTAAAAAAAATAAAATATCATATTTTACAAAATCAGTATTTATCAATAGTCCTGGCTATAACTGAGGATTCACAGCATGGATGCTGAAAGAATGGAGACAGCGCTGTAATGAAAAAAGCCTATCCATCATCAACAATACAATACTTACTGTGACCTAAGATCAGGTTTGTACAGTTACACCAGATGTTAGATTTCAGCCGTCCTTTGAAATGAAGAAACACAATGGTTACTATTCCTGTAGTGTTGTGGATTTCATTAAACAACAGGTTTATCTTTCAGCTTTAAAATGTAGAGCAAGATCAGGATATTCTAACACTTCGGTTTCAGAGAGATCCAGTAAGCATAATATAAAGTAGGACTGGGGTGCCACAAAAAAATTACTATTTTGAATGCAGCTCTTCCCGGTGGCAGAATTCAGGGACAGTAATGCAAAGGAGGAAAGCAGCAGATACGGTAAATACCTCTAAAGGCGTTGCTGTTCTCAAAGCAGCCCGGGACAGGGTGCGTGTGTCCCCCAGGGACGTGCTGCCCTGGGACACTGGGGAGGGCAGACGAGCCTGTGAACAGGTCTTGCTTCTCTCTCTGCTTCAGCTTTTTTTCCTCTTCGTTCTCAAGTGATCACAGAGGAGTGGAGCCATCATTAGAAGAGCATAGCCTAGGAGGTGGTTGGAATTGCTCAGGATTTCCTTTGGTTGTCCCCTCCGAGCTCAACGGCTACAGCCCTGGCTATTCCCTTTGCCTCTGAGCTCAGCCTGTTTCTCCAAACAGGAGATGTTCCCTTGCAACACTGATTTCTCTTTTGCCTTATTTGCTTTAACTGAGATCCTGTAGCAGTCACTGTGGTCTTATCTATGTAATTGTACATAGAATTTATTATGTACATATATATACATTTGTATATATAAATACACTATTTGTTATATATACACACATATCCATAACCTTAAGAAATGGCTGTAACCTTAAGAAACACTGTAAAATTACATTCTTGTCTATTATTATTAATCAAGATACTTAAATTCTCAGACTGAATAGAACAGACAAAACACAGGCTTCTAGTAGTTACAAAGAAGCCTTTCAATTATCTTGTCCTCTGTTTTCTTCACCCCAGAACTTTGTGTTGTTTGTAAACAGCCCCTGTTTTGGACAAAGCAGGTAGAGGATCAGCATCCAAGTCCTGAATTATTTCATTAAAAATTAAAGCTTTATAAAAGTGTACACATTTCATTAACTTCACATTGCAGGCTTTGCAAATATTCTAAGGGATGCTAATCTCCTGGCTTTAATTAGATTGAAGGTCTCTTGCAAAGGCTACCATTTTAATATAAAATGAGTGATCTTTTAAGCTTTGTGACTTTAAAAACAAGAACTCCCATTTTAGATCAATGGTTATACACTGAAACGAAAGAGTTTTGATTTTTTTTTTGTGTGTGTGAAAAGTAAGGATTTTGCACTACCTAACATGCAATTGCAAAAGCCAGGCAGTACATACATTCTTCATGTCAATCTATGGACATGTTGCAAATATATATGTGTGCACACACATACACCCCCGTTCCCAACAACTAACACCTCCTTTACACACAGCATGCTACAGTCCAAATTCCACCCCAACGCTTCCACTAAATTGGATCTTACTGCCACATGGGTCCTGTCTTTCTTGTTCTAATGACTTTCTGTGTGACATCAAGTAAGTTGACTTTCAGCAAGAATTGCCTAGAGTGGCACAAGCAGGACAGTTTTGAAGGGGCAAGGAGCAGGGCAGGATGTCCCCAAACCTGGGGGTGGCCTGCCTGTGTGTATGGGAAGCTGTCTCAGCAGAGAATGTGTCTTTCTTGTCAGGGACTGCACTGAACTCTTTTAAAAAAAATCTGCAGTTGTCATCTTACCCTGTTCTCCTGCTATTATTCCCTGCTAGGAGACGAATTTTTATATTTCTGACCAAGATCCAATCTTCTTTCCCTTATCAAATGTAATAGAAAATGCTGTATTTACAGAATAACAAACTCACCTCCTGGATAAATGTCAATCTATCTGTAAGTGTGGGATCAGCTCGGGAGCTGCCCGTGACAGCGTATCACTTCATGCCAACATGGTGCCCCTTCTTCTATTATTTCACTCACCTCCAGCCCCCTGTGTTCAGTACCACATTGCCCCACATGTCGCCCCTTTTCCCTTCTGCAGCTGGTCCCCCTCCATACGCAGAGGGCCTGATCCTGCCTGCTGCCACGCCAGCTCTGGCACAAAGTGAGCTGGTTCCATGTGAATCAGACATACAGCTGGAGCAGGATCTCCAATTTAGGTACCTGGATACTCCTGGATTTATGTGCTGAGTGTTTCTCTTCCAGACATAAGCCCTGCTCAGTTAGCTTTCAGCTTCATCTATGTACGTCTAGAAATTGCCTGTATAGCTGTGCAATTCAGCTTTGTGCATTTTGCTGTTGGACTTTTGGACCCATAAGCTACTTTCAAATGATCTCACTCTGTCTTTTGAGGATCCTGTTTTGGAGATGGACATATTATACTTTATAGTCAGACACAGAGTAGGCTGCTATATGGAATCTGAGTGCAGAGAGTGACTCACAATAGCCACTTTTATTTGTACTTGTGGGGAACCGACCTCCAAAACCATTGCTGGCATTAGATCCAATTTGAACAGTAGTTAATTAAATAAGGATTTTTTTTTTCTTTCAGTTGGTCATTCATATCAATTTGGTGTACAGACTCTTCAAAGTTAAGAGGGCTAAGTTCTAAGTTTAAATTTAATCAATAATTGTAATTTTTAAGCAATCGTGATTTATTCAAAATTGACCTCCAGAAAAAGAACTGACTTCATTAATATCTGTGTTTAGCTCTCCGCTGTGGCAGCTCTTTCTGCTTACAGTCTTGCTGGGCAAGTTTCCTTTAAGAGAACAAAATCCTCAACTTCATTTCTCCAGTTCCCTAATTTTGATTCAGAGCCATGTCTTTGTTTAAAGGTTTATGTAGATAAACCTCAATTTTGTCAATCTCAATTTTGTATAAGAAGTAGGATCAACTTCTAATTTCCAATGTTAAATCCTACGCTCTACTTTCCACTGCAATATTCTCAAGATGACTATTCCGGGTTAGATCCCATGCTGGGCTCAACACTTAGAATAAACTAAAGTAACAGTAGCTTCATTTACTCATTAAGAACACGGGCTTGCTCTGAGACGATCTGATATGTAGTGAGCTTTCAAAGTTCAGGTTAAGGTAGCCAACAACAGCATGGACAATAACAATGACATTTGGAACTGCCCAAAACACAAATCTGCTGCTTTCCTGGTTCTTAAGGACACACAATAATACAAGTAATCTTTTGTGATAGCCTGTATGTGAATGCGATATGAATGCTCTTCCCACAGAGTGCCCAGCTGCTATGGTGGTGGCATGTTGTTTTAAGCACCTAGAGAGAGGTGAAAACTCATTGGCCATCTTATTTTCTTTAATACAGCATCCATCTTAAGTATATTCCTGATACCAGTGCTATATGTGCTACCGAAACAGCAGCAGAGGATGAGCACAGCAGTAGTTGCCTGGTGTCTGCTGAGCTGCTGGGATGCTGCCACTTGTTCTCCTGTGAGCGCTGATCCATGAGGGTGCAAGTGGATGGTGAGAGCCCTGAGCTCCAGCTCTGGCTGGAGGAAACCCCCGACTTGCATCTCTGCCGCAGACAATCAGTAAAACACAAGCATTGCACTCCCCTTCCTAGCAGAGTACTGCTAGAAGACAAACATTAAAGCATGCCAGACATGCAAATATTATTAAGATTGTGAGAAATGACCACACTGGAATAAAGCCAAAGTCCATGCAGTGCAATAGCCTCTGGGGTCTGGTGCCTAGGAGAAGACCATGTGCACAGATAACACCGCTTAGGCCACGCACCCACTCCCAGACAGAGTCAGCTCCCCTCTTACTGCACCTCGCTCTTCTCGGGTAAGATTGACCTAACAAACACTTTTCCTGTATGTGCTATGACAGGTGCTGTATTTGAACAAATTTTAATAGACAGCATATTAATTCTGACGGCTTCAGATCGCAGAGGTATGTGTGTGCGTTTGCATCTCCTGTATAAACATTCCTGACTCTCATCTGCTTTGATCAGTATCACTCACTTCTGTGATCCTTGCTCTTTTCCAGTGTCGTGACAAATTTTTGGTTCCATGTCAACATCAATGTCTCAATGGCTGTTACAGTGGTTGAGGTAGGTGAGTTCATCTCAGTATCATATCCTGTCACTTCAAAAATTGATCTGAGGATACTGTGAAAGTTTTCAAAAAGTGCGTATCGAATCGTCTGTTGAACTCCAAATTTCTGAGTGTCTTGTTGCTACCGATTTTTACCACCTGAAAGGTGGGGGTATGTTTCTGCTACCACTGAGCAGAATGGAAGAGGACAAAGCTACAGCACGTTCGGACTCTTTCCTTTTCAGGCTTTCAGTTCAAAATCTCTTGTTTAACCATTGGCCTAGAAGTGGGGAAGGTTTATGGTGTTACTCAGAGCAAGGTAATGCAGCAGAAACATTATTTTATTCTAAACAAGGAAAATTCCCAAAGAACAGGGCTGGCCTTATGGTTTTTATAGGATCTCAGAATTTGACCCATATTCAGTGGGACTGTTGAGTGTGTCATGTTTTTGCTACCCTATTCCCCCTTTTCTTCTTTATATGTATTAGAATACATATTTAGGACCACATCCATAGTTTAGCTCCATCAGCTTCAATAATGCCATACTTATTTCCACCAGATGAAGGTCTGCCTTTAAATTTTGGAGGATATAAGAAAATGCACTAAAAGAACCCTGAACTACACAGTTGACTGATTCTTTTCTCTCTTCAAATTCCCTTTGCCCCAGGCTATTACCTCAATCTACTTATTTTTTGTTTTTTTGCTAGTGACTGGTATGCATCTTAGATACTTAGAACAAAGAATATTGGTTTGATCTGTGTTTAAGGCAGCATGTTCTGGAAGTCATGTTTGCACTTGTGTGATAGTTAGCATTTGCCTTTTTTTTTTTTTTAAAAAAAAAAAAGACTATTCTAATCTGTTTCAACACCGCAGAGAGGCTTTTCTTTCTTCTTTAGAGACAACTGCAACATGCAAATATTCTAGTGCTTAGAGAATATATAGAAGTGTGTGTCTATACACATGCGACCTAATCATTAGGCTCATTTTCAAACCATATGCTCCAACTCATAAATAAAGTCTATTAACACTGAACTATTGATCAAAAGTAAGTATCAGGCATTCCAGCATCATGCCTTTCTCTGTAGGCTGCTACCTCCACCAACCCTTATAAGTTAAGATTTGAATTGGATTTAGCCATTGTAATTACATTTATATTAATAGAATTAGAAGGCTAATGTTCTTCTGAGTGTTATATTCAACTGATAAACTAAATTGTCACTTCAATCTATTGCGCTTGCACAGAGATTTACCATATGTGAATCTCGAGGTAATTTTGAGATTGAAACTTGGTCAATTCTAGGGACAGACCAAGATCAAGAGACAGATTTGTCTGTTCTCAGGTGGCTGTACCCCACAAAGCTTTTCCTTTCCCAAACCCTATTGGTTGCTCTTATTAGCCCTTTCTGTGGCCCATTCCTTGCATCAACTACTTAGGATATACAGAAATGTTTATGTCTCTTGAGCTTAAGTCTCCTTTACTCTCTCTTCATTTCCCTTTCTTAGAGGCTGCCCATTTGTTCTTGTATTTGACACTAGTTTTCTGACATCTCTCCTAGATATTCCCTTTAGAATCATATATAAAATAATGATGTCCACCCTGAGCTTTCCTCTCTTCAAAAAGCACTGACCTAGTTTCTCGGCTTTTACAGTAGAAGTTCTCCAGTCCCATGTCAATGAGGTTGCCCTGACATATCTTAGCTCTGATAGCTATCTCTCTCTTTTAATAATGGCATCCTGAATGGGGATTATTTCCTCTAAATGCATCTTCATCTGTTCCCTGTAGAATATTTCCTTTTGAGTTACTTCTGATTGATCTGGTTTTGGTAGCAGGGCTACGCAAAGACAGCTCTGATCTTTCTATCCAGGGCCTGACCACAGGTGATGATGCCTGTGGACTTTGGCCAGAATTGGAGCCTTTGATAACGTATTCCCCAAACCTGTATAAAACACAATGAAAAAAGCCATAGTTTAAATTGTTCTTTCTTATTATTAATGGAGCACATCCTCAGCCAGAGTAGCAGGTCACTTGAGTCCTTGGATGTGTGCAGAGATGACAATTTTGCCTACTAGCTACTGAATCCTTATTTTTGTACAGCAGTGCTCACTTATTTTCCTTCACTTTGCAGTATATTCTTGCTTTTTATTATGTCTAAACTTCCCCTTTTTCCTAAAGACTTGATCCGCCACCATCGAAGTAAGGGGGAGATTTCACCTAAGCTCCTACAAGAACAACATGAAGGCCTGGCTTTTTCTTTGGGTAAGTTTTTAATATACTTTGATTTCTCTGTGGTGTGGGATTTATTTATTTATTTATTTTATTTAATGGTCATTCCCTCTCATTTATCTTATTGGTTTATTTCTGCCTTTTTTTTTTTTTTTTAATTTTTTTTTTTTAATTTTTTCATTCTGTCTGACAAAGTGCTCTCAGGCTGTAAAAACTTCCCGTCGTCTCTTACTGTGATGCTGCTGCAGGAGCTGGAGCTGCTCTGCTGTACCTGCAGCTTGACAGCATGTCTGCCTGCTCCCAGGTTGATATTATACATGGTCCCATCATACGCTGCTGAAACAGAGCAAACTCCAGTGACTTGGGTCTCTTCAGGGTACGAGTACTGATTTGAGCTGGAATGGGCTATCTGTAAAACGCTCTGTTTTATGTATTTGAGCCATCCAGACCAGGTAAGTAATTTTTCTTTCTGATATTTCTGAAGAATGTAGCTGCTTGCCTTAGTTCAGCCTCAGAAACTACTTGCACCAGCTGGTTGCTGTGTAAGGATCATTTCTGCTGTGTTATTCAGGAGCAATCACGGTGATTTCTATACACTTCATGTGGCAAAAAGCAACAGGAACATTTGCTAATTTGCTTTATACTGGGAGTTCCTTGTAGCAGGGACCATCCTGCCTGGCTGGGGAGAGGGTGTTGCTTCCCTCGTGATTTGACTTTTGTTTTCCAAGTGGGTGTAATCCTGATTTACACTGAGGTTACACATTTCTTTAAACTAAAAATAAAATACTTTTTTCTACCAAAAATGTTTAACTGGTAGGGTAGCTCTTCTGGGTGCTTTCTGTGGAATGGAGGTAGACCAAAATGGCAAAGACATAAATAATTGATTCTATCCCCCTGAAACCACTGGACTTATTCCCCAAGCCAGTCTTTCATGTGGTTATATTATCTCACTATTTATTGTCAAACTATGTTAAGTAAATAAAAGTGAGGTGAAATATCAGCAACAAAGCTAACAAATGGAGCTGAATGCTCCACTTGAAAGAACAGATCTAGCTGCTTACCATACTAATCTGAAATGAAATGAAAATGTATGTTTTTCATCTTTTCAGACAATGATCTTCAAATACAGGTAGCTCAGGTCTTTAACAACACAGCTTTTTTTTTTTTTTAAATATATAATTATTATTTTATTTTTAAGAGAAACCCTATTGTGGAGGTACTTTGTGTGCGTATGTGGTTGAATCAGTGTAGAAACCAAAACGTCTATTACTGTTGATAGACTTACTAGCCTGAAGTCTGAGCTCTTGTATCATACACTGTTTTAATTTACCAGGCTTGTATGTGCCCACCTACCTTGCAGGTGCTAAAGAAGGGTGCGCAAACACTTTTGTGTGCTCGGTGTTTTACTTTCCCTTTGCCATACATCAGGCCTTAATCTCTTCTCAGAGCTGCTCCCAGTCTGCCCCAGTGCACATGAATGGCTGTGCTGGGCAGCTGTTCAGTAGCACCTAAAAAATCTCAGCAGCAACCCAGCCAGATATTAGTTAGGGGTATTGTTAGCACCTAATATTTGTTGAGTTCAAGTTAGCATTTTTCTCGTATTTAGGAGGCCCAAGACTAACTAGGTGTTATTCTTTGCTTCACAGAAACTAAGCTCGAGTGGCAGCCCAGTTCCAGCAGCTTTCCGGAGGGAACATCCTCCCCAGACGGGCTGCATGCTGCTAATTGTAAGGGAAATCCTGGCAGTGTCAAAGTCGAAGCCAAAACCTCACTGATTGCAGTGATGCCAGGATCTCACCAGATGTCTGGATTGTTTATTCATCTGCGGGTTTCCTGCCCGGGTTGTTTGCTGGCCGGCCTTGACCTTCCTCAGGGAGTCACGGCTCCTCTTCCACTCCCGCAGAAGAAGGGCTGTTTCTGACGCAGCTCTGTCCCCTGTCCCTACCTCTGGCTGCTTATCTCTGATGTATCTTTGGTGTTTTCAGTTTCTTACAGCCAGAGAGGAAAAGCATCATCTCACCCAGCTGTGGCTGTCTGTGCCTTTCTGCTGCCTGTCACCCAGACTTGGATCCAGCGATCCCCTGTGCACCGAAATCCTGGCCTCTTCTCTCAAGGTAGCGCTAGTCCACGTAGTGCCTGTATGTACCTACATGGAAAGATGGTGTGAGCCTCAAGGAACCCACGAGTTAAGGAGAGACAGGAATATGAAAGTAATTTAATTTGTCATGCAAAACTTTGCTAGGAACTACTAGACTTTCCAAAATGTATTCCAAAGAAATGCGGAGGTAGATTCCCGACCGGCATTAATCAGTGCTGATTAAGTCATGGAGCTACCCAATTTCTGCCTGGTGAGTACTTTTCCTGTCAATGATTTATTGCCTTACTTAGAAAAATAAGACCTGGGAAATAAAGAGTTCAAGTAAATTTGCTCAGTTACCCAGCCAACTGTTGACTATGGTACCAGGGATAATAAACATTCAGGGGAAATTCCTCTTACATGTTCATATATTGAGGTCAAGAGCAGAGGTGTCCTATGTGCATCCCAAATCCTCCAGAAGCTGCTCAGCTGCAGCAACACACACAGGGCCTGCAAAAAGGAGAAATGTGGCTGAACAGGGTCCCTGAACACCCATGGGGCAGCACACGCGGTCAATGTGACCGCAGCTCGGGGTGCTGGCAGAGAGACCAGAGCACCGTGTCCCTCGTTGGGGAAGAGGAAAACTTGCTTTTCTGTCTCAGCCTGCCATGGGAAGGGCTGTGCTCATGGCCGAGATCCAATACTTGCCAGCAATACTCCTGTTGGTAACTGGCTGCGGTGTGCTGGTTCTTCCCTCTCATTCATAAGAGAACTTCTCAATGTCTGTAGAACTGTGCTTTGTGGGGGTTATTGTTTTCCTGCAGACACATGGCATAATGTTTAAGTCACTGGAGACATTAACACCACCATCTGCTTTTGTTTTTCAAATGACAGCACATTATTTGTTAAATAGTTTCTACCCCATCTTCTTTAAGATATTTTAAGGATAAAGTCTGCAGACCTGTATAGAGGACAACTCTCATCTGCTTTATTTGTTTGATTTACCAGTTTATCAATTCTGCTTTCCAGCTCTCTTTAGAGTATTTGTTGCACATTATCATCAATATGACGAAAAACTATCATAAATTTATGAACTATGCAGTATGAAGGATACAGCTGCAGAAGGCTTTTTGCTAGGGAAAACCTGTGAGACTTTCCAAATAGAAAATGAAATTTTTGATTTTTGGGTGTCCATTTTGCACCATTACCAATGGATCCGGTGTCTGGAAGAAGCTTGTCACTTGAACGAGGTGTCAGATCCTTTAAGGTATGCATCACCCACAAATTTCTGAGCACTTCTTAACCATTCAGAAACTCCAGCTAAGTGGTAGCCAACAAATCCTTTCATTTGGTAAGTATAAGAAGGACCTTTGCTTTAATGCCATAGAAGAAAGTGAGGGAATTCTTCAAGATACAGTTAAACTGCAATGAAAAGGCTTTGCCTATGATCTTTAACTCTTTTTCCCTTTTGCCTTTTTAAGGCAGACAATTTGTTCCTTGTCCTATATGTAATTCTCCCAGCTCAGAATGGCAGTCACCTGGTGTGCCCTCAAAGTACTTTCACATAATGAGGAGGGGAGTATTTATTGCTCTATTACCCAAACTATACTATACATTTGCTGTATTTTTTTTTTTTTTTTTTAATGAAAGCTGCATTGGTACAAGCTTTTGCCTATTTGCTTGCCAGTGGCACCCATCACCAATCTCATTCAGTGACAACTAGAATTTTTTTTCCTCAAAACTAGAATATTTACATATTCCAACCCTGAGGCTCAGCCCACCCCACCCTTTACTCCAGATCTTCGTCTCTGCTCCGCTGCACTAAATAAATTAACAAGTTATCAACAAGACTGCCAGGCCACTACGGGCTCCCCATTACTGAGGCTGTCATTGCCACTCAGGGCTCTGCTGGAACGTGACAACTTCACAGCAGAAGGTCACTCCCCCCAGTCCTCTCTCGCTGCTGCTTGGAGGCAACCATTCTGAGAAATGATTTGTTATGGTAGAATCGGAGGCACATTTGTTAGTTAATTCATTCTGTAAAACTCAAATGAGATGAAAAACAAGCATAGAGCTGACAAATGGCATTTAATTATGTCTGAGCCTAAAATTCATAATACATATTTATGCTGCCCTAAGTCATTTGCAGCCAAGGTCCCTTTTATTCTCATAACTGAGTCCAATTGCTGATATGGGAAGAGGATGTTAGTGATGGGCTACTCCATGTTCTTTCATTATGGTGTCTCCTTTGTGCCTTAACTTCCCATCCCCTGCCCTCAACAGGCCACAGACTTTCCCTGAATTTACAGTGCAGCAGTTCTCTAGGTGCTGTTATTCTGTAGCCTGTGCAAAAAAGCGTAAAGAAGAACTTATAGGTACATAATAGCTTTTTCTTGAAAGACTGAAATGGTCCAGTTTCCAATCACGTCTGGTCTCAAAATTCTTTGTGTGCTTTTGTTCCAGACTCAGGATCTAGGAGGCACTGCACGAAGACTGTGTCCCTGATGAGCTGGGCTACAATGTGCAGAAAGGACTAGCCCTGCTACTATCAGGATAACTTGTTTTCTGCAGTGGAAGGGACAGCTGCCTTGGCAGGGGCACTAGGAGAAACGGTTAGTACAAGATAAATAGGAACAACTTGCACTGATGCTGCAGAGGCTTGAGGGAATGCGCAAAGCTCAGGCTCCTGGGAAATGGACACTCTGGCACATGTGGCTTGTTAGCACACAGAAGCTCTGACCCAGCAAAATATTTACAGGCACTTAAGCGCACATCTGAATGGGCTAAATGTACACCTGCTTGTCCCTTCAGCTGCTAGAAACCTATAGGCTCTTCATTCGGTGTAAATGACTGAAATATCTTTGACACAGTAACACATTGTAACTCTTCTGAAGATACATATACATTTTTATAATGTTTTGGTGCTGTTGTCGTAAAAGTAAGGTGTTTTTTAAGTCCTTCTCTTAACATTGTGTGTAGGCTCCAAGCAGTGTCCTGGGCAATGCACATCTGGAGAGAGACTTAAGAGAGAATTTCCATCTTCTCTTCCCCTCCAGCTTTATGAACCTTTGCTCTCTGCAGAACCAGGTACATTGGAGATACTGCCTGTGGCCATCAGGTCAGCAAGAAGCTTTTCCATCTCTGCAGCGGGCTCCTGCTCCAGCCTGAGCACCCCTGCCTCCAGACCTGCTCCATCATGAGAGAACAACCCCAAATATCTTCATCTGATCTCTTGAATGGAGATCCCCTGGCAGCTGAGGAGGGAAGTGGTTTCACAGCTTGTGTCTGGCTGCCTTGCTGTCCCTGCTTCTTCCCGCATGACTGTGTGCAAGCCTGGAGAGAGCTTTCGTGCTTCTTGACATTATTGCTCTGCCGAGGCGTCGGACATACTACCTCTCCTCCTCTTGCTCTTGGCATCTTGCCACCTAAACTCACTAGGCAGCTTGAGATTTTTGTTCTCTGGTGGGAAATTTCATTTGACCCTTTCAAGTGGGACAAGAATAGATATTAGATTTGTTGACGATGAAGTGCTTTTATCTGAATTCAACAAAAGAGGTACAATGAAAAGATTGCAGCTGTTGAGCAAAAGCTCTGCACCTATTACAGAGTTCATATGCATTTACAAGTGGCACATCAGTGGAGGCTCTCCTCACCCTAGCAGATGTACGGTCCTTCCACAGAAAACTTGTTAATCTTTCCGTCAGTTCTGCATGCTTTACATACCTTTGGGAAAACATGCTGTTTGACTCTCTTGCCAGATCTTGCAATGACAGAAATGCTGTTAGCAGGTAAAACTTACATAGAAGTGCTTTATCTTCCTGTTAGTCTTCTAGGTGTTCTTGCTGGAGGATGGGGCAGCAATTTAGAACACCAGATTTACTCAGGTTGTAATTAAATTCTAAGCCCACCATTGCCCTATTGAATAAACATCTACTTACTTTAGGAACATATTTAGAGAGAGAGAGATATTTTAGTTAGATTTTTTTTTTCTTATTTTCATACAAACATACTAAGTCACACAGCTACTACAACAATACGTTCTAAAAATTAAGGTAGCAAATCAGCTCAATCAGGAAGCAAGTAACTCAGACTTGGCAAAGGAGACTGAAAAAAACACAAGCAAACAAAAAAAACCAAACCCAAACCATAACCATTATCTGATGTCATACAGAGACTATACTTCATGATAAGAGCAATAAAATAGAGAAAATCCTGATGAAATCTGGGGAAGGATATAGCTTGCAGTCAATCATGCAAAAATAACAATAAACATTTGCTAATGAACCAGGGACATGGAAGCATGATTGAAAAGGAACAGCAAATGCTTTGCAAGCTCACCAAAGTGACTCAGGCACTGGCTCAACAGTATTAACTAAAAGTCAAAGAGAGCATGACCATCCTTGAATACGTGCCCTGTGGCAGTGGCCGGTGAGGGCCAGGGCCCACAAGGCCACTTCAGTTTGTGCCAGTTGGGCTTTCCTTAGAAACCCTCTAAAATTCCAGTCCCTTTGGTGCAGTTTGTCTTGGCTTTCCTGTCCCCATGGCCTTTCTTTGTGAAATGAAGGAGGCACTAGGCAGGCTTCAGATATTTCGTAGCAGAGAAAGAATTCATACAGGGAGCATTCAGTTCTTAGGCACTGATTTCCAAACACCTTCCCCCAGTGTGAGTCCTCCTGACTGCTGGGGGAGATGGCACAGAAATGTTGCAATCACCTTTATGAAAAATATGCCAGCAAGGGGAAGATACCAGGTGGAGGACAACAGCTGTGTCAGTGGATATGGTGGTGGTGTGCTGGGAATGATGAATCTGCTGGAAAACAATTAGCGAGCTTGGCCTTGTTCTTGAAAGTCTTTGCATCTCATAACATTCATGTACTTTATATAATGCCAGTATTTGTCTCTCTGACATCATCTCCTGGATTTCATTGGCCTGAAAATTTTCCCTAAGTGGTGCTATTTCCACTTTCTTGCTATTTACAGATTTCTCCAGATTCTTTACATTTGTTTGGGTCTCTGATTTAGCTTTTAGATGTATCAGATCCTGAATGTTTTGTCCTGTACCTTGATTTGTTCGTGTCACTGACATAAATTGGTTCTCTAGTGCTTGCAGGTAATTTCATGCTTATAATATACCTAATTTCCTTGTGCAAGGATAACTGTACAGCTGCACAGGATATGGCAGGTCAGAGCCCACGGGTTGCAGCAAAGCCCATCATAGTCAGCACAAAAATTCCCACAATGTTAAACAGATTTTTGGATCTGGCCCATGTGTATTCAGCAGTGACTTTCTACCCGCCATACTGGCACAATGGGAGCCTTTTCAGACAGTTCTTCACCAGGTTTATTTTCTACCTTCTAAACCAGCAGCAAAGCATTGGCTCTTTGCAAGTTTAAGTCAGACCCATGTTCTAGTAACTGCTCTTGTATACCTTTTAGCCCAACAGTGGCTCATGGTGATTCGCATGTACCAGCAATAACCACAACTGTGGCAGGACAGCAAAACAATTTCAGTATATATTAACGTAGTTTATGTTGCTTCGTCAAGGCAGCAGTAGGGCCGTATCTCAGGTTGCATTGGTGGGGACTATGGCAATATGTGAGCATGGGTACATGGCAGAGCAGCTATGCTGCCACGAGCTGAGGAGCAATGTTAGCTCAGTCTGGTTGTTTAATAGCACTCCTGGCTACCATTGCAGGATTTGGACTGGTGTTGGGAGAAGAGATTCCTGCTGCAAAACCCTGTTGCTGGAAAGTCAGGAGGATGGTGAGGGATGGAATTTCCAGGGGAACGTTAATGAGTTTCTCAGCCTTCCTACACCTTTCATGTCTAGTCCACATGCAACTTGGGTCCCTCTCTGTAAAGGAACTGCTATTACACTAATGGGTTGTGGTCTTGATCCAGTTCACATTGTGAACTGGTATCAGCATCACAAAAAATCCCATTTCTCATAAACAGTAATATCATAAATACCAAAGTAAATCAATGTGAAGATTCCTGAGCCTTAGAGATAGCTCTGTTCTCTGTGGTGATCAAAGCATGGTGATGTCCGCCAAGCAGCATGGCCTCAACCTTGCGCTGGATCTCTGCAGAGAAATATGGAGCTCCTGTCCAGAGAGAGCACCTCTGGCTCCTTTGGGAAGCCTTGCATTCACTTACAGAGTAAGGATTACACCTGCCAAATAACAGTCATTAGTATTTAACTAATAATTTTTTCCTAGTACCTTGTATTTTAGTAAAGTCCCAAAAATTTAATTTACATGCTTATGTATCCAGGCAAGAGATCTTCAGTTAGACTAAACCAGAGTATTTTATATTACTGATTTACTATACAGAACTTCTAAGCAACAACAAGAACATATGAATTACTTAGTTTTTCTTCTCTGCTGATCCTAGTCTATCTTCAAGGCCTTGAAAACTGTTACAAAATTCAGATGAAGAATGGAGAACTCACCCATTAAGTCCAAAACCACATCCCCTGTCCCCAGGGCATTAGAGGATGCCTTTCTTACATTGCAAGCTTCCAAGTAAGGAGCTCCTGCTCCTTAGGTCTGTGTTTGGAGTTCAGAGCATTTTAATGGACAAGTGGTGTCATTCAGCAAAGCCCGGAGCCAAACCATGAAAGTTTTTAATTGATTTAAACACGATTCAACATTTGCTCTGCACTGATGAATGAAGTAAATGTTCAGCTAATTACTTCATACACCTTCTAGTCCTAAAATTAAGCTACTGCTTCAATTCCTATTCCTGTGTGATTACCAAATAGTAGCAGATTATTTTATGAGATAACCTCATTTTCCTTCCCTTCTTCCGGTGCCTTTCAAGAAAGTGCGAGCAGACCTGGAGCTGGCAGGAAAAAACAGGCACAACCAACGAGCAAGACCTGGTGAGAGGAACCAGTGATTTTAGGCTGCCCCCTCATCCCAAGTGGCTCTGGCAGTTTCCTTTTATTCTTTAACATTGTTCATATTATTTACACAGCTGGTCCACTAACTTTTTCTTGTTATAGAGTTATTTATTTATTCTGTTTTTGTTTTTTTTGTTTTTTTTTTTTTAATATTAACTTCCTTTACATTTTAGAATAACATCAGTTTATGTTTACTGCCACTCAAAATGATTTGTTTGTAATTAAAACCACAAATCTAACAGTACCTAAATGTGTGACCTGTGTTTATGAGGGGGACGCAGGGGCAGGTTTTGAAAGCTGAACCACATCATTTAAAGATCCATAATCAGATTTTAGGGGTTTTCCATTATTATTCTTTAAAGGTCCAGGTGTCTAAAGTGGTATCATTTTTCTCACTTGCTTTTGCTAGCTAGTTTAAAAAAAATAGTATTAATGCAGCTGTAGACATTATAGCTGTGTGTGTGACTGCCTGCTGGATTTACATGCCCAATTACCCCAATAGCATACAACCCTCCAAGACTTGCACATGCAAAAAGTCTGTTGGATGTAAAATTGCTGGCAGGGATGCTCCATTTCCATATGCAGTCACACTGAATATGCATATACATTAGGTGTAGAAGCACACACACGTTTTTGAAACTAGAGGCCTCAGTGTGAACCTAAGGAAGAAAAGACAAATGTTTTGAAGGAAGGCTTTAGGTCAAATTCAGTTAGCAAGCATAAATTTGCTGAGTTTTGCTCATGTGCCTTATACGAATGGAATTCATTTTCTTGAATTAAATGTGGGAAAACACCATGGATTTATAGTTTTCTTATTTTTGCCTCTACATCTTTTGTATGTTTACAACCTTCTTTCATTTTTCTCTTTATGCTTCTAACAGATGAAAGACAGCCCAATGTAACTTTTGTCCAAACTTGTAGGCACCTTAAGTTAACAGCAAAACAGGATTTCTGAATACTAACATGTTTGAAAATCAGACAACCGAAGACTGTAAACATAGACTTAGGTGTCCGAATTTAGGCACCTATTTTTTAAAACCATGGCTTAGAAAATAAAGTATCTGAATGTATATAGATAATATAAATCACCAGTCACTTTTATTACATGTAAGTTTATATAAAGACCTGAGAACACGTTTTTAAAATGTAAACGTTCCTTAGTATGTTTAACTATGTGTCTAAAGAAGATGTAGGACAGAAAGAAAACAAAAGTTTGACAAATGTTTCTGATCAATTCTGAAGAAATCAATAGGAATTCACACACAGCATGATTTCATTTAACTTTCCATGCTAGGGATAGTAACCTGACTTTCTGTTAAAGCTAAAGTGTTCATACTTTTTAGTGATTTAATTTTCATGTCAACATATATCAGGTAGAGAATGGGTTGGAGACTGGGAGGGAAGAAGGAGCGAATGGAAATATGTGGAAATTGTGTGGACTGGATCGTCTGGTTGGGTGACTTTGTTTCATCAAAACTGGTTTCTAATAGGAAATGAGGTTTTCATTGAGATGCACATTTCTTTTCCCCTTTGAGGGAGCAGAAAGTGTCTGTGTCAAGCCATAATTTATTGCTTATTTGAAAAATATCTAACACCTGAAAACTGAAACAGCTTGGTAGACAAAGGAGAGAAAAGCCATTGAATCACCATCACTGCATTGGTACCTTGATGGGAGCCCAGAAATTCCATATCTCCATCTTGCGTGCTCTTAACGTGCTGCTGTAAAACAAGAAGGGGGAGATGAGCCTAGAGAAGAAGAGGTTCAAGGCATGCAAACCTTAGCTCTCATGAATGAGTTAGAATTTTTTGGGGTTTTTTTTGGGCCGAAAAGGAAAGTATTTTGGCCCATAACTCAAATATCTCAGCAGAGAATTTTGTTTTGGAAATGTCATCAGGTTTTTTTTTTTTGCAAAATGTCAAAGTTCTCAGTGAAGAAAGCCACCACTTCCCACCTCACATGCAAGGCAAACCTGCAAGATCCTGTGTGGAACTTACTTCTGCTCCCTTAGCAGACCAGAACCTTACATGGTGTATGGAAACCAATGGAGCATTCAAGCCCAGAGAACATCTGGTTTACAGTATTTTTTTGTCTTGTTTGTTCATGTTTGTGCTCCTGGAAGCGCGTGCATTGGGTCCATAAGCGTGTACGCGTGTACATGTATGTCTGTTCTTATTTATTCTAAATATAAACTGTTTTCTGAAAGGCCATTATTCATACTTAAAAGAAAGAGTGTTATCCTTCATAGAAGTTTGGCTCAAAAATCTGAGCTTGACACAGAGTGCCATATTGGACTAAACCAAAGTGTGGAAACAATGTTCTCCAAATAACTGAGAGAGTCCAAGCTTGGATTGGTCCACTGCAAGGAAAGTTATGGATAATAAAAAAGATCCCAGCTTTGCTGCCTCATTGAATCCCCAGTTATATATAAAGCAGATGTCCTTTTTACAATATGCAATATGTAGGCTAAAATTCTGTATCAGCCAGTGACATCTGAGAGTGGCATTGCTTTGAAATGTACCTTTTTATCTTGTGTACACAAAAAATTACATGTGCACACACATACACTCAATATGGCTTAAACAGAATCATTTGTTATAAATTTTTCCATCAGCATCCAGATTTGACTGACCATGGAATTCATACAGAACAGATGAAAAATGTTTTAGGCTAAACTGATGAGTGAGTCTGCAAAAGGAAACACCACAAAATCCAATTTCAGTCCAACAAGCTGAAGGGGCTCTATTATTATGATCTTTATCTTTTGCCTTTCTTGTGGGCAAGGTATAAAGCAAAATAACTGTGTCTGTTTAGCTGCCTGAACAATAGAAAAGTTTACGCAGCTCTTGAGCGGAAATGTTTTTGACAGTTTTCAATTTTAGCTCTTTTGATTTGGTAAGAAATCTGCAAAAATATGATTTTGAAAATCACCAGTTTCATGCTTTATTCCTTTCTCAAAATTAGACTATATTGTCCAACTCCACTTCTCTGTCTGAGGGAATCCTAGAGAATAGCTGGAAAGAATCAGTGCTGGGCTGTTGCTTAGGAACTGCCTGGGTTTCTATATTATTGCCTGATGTAATAGTTATATTGCCCACTTGCATCTGTTAACAAGCAATACAACAGAATCCACAGGTACCAATAAAGAAATAAACCTGGCATTCATTACTTTGCTTGAAAATTCATCAGTGCTTTTTCTGGCTTAGCAACAGGGAGGAAAACCATTTTGCTCAGGTGTTAATTAATAAAATAGGAGATGTACTGACTTTACATATATCTGTTTTATTTAGATTTATTTATTTTGCCCCAAGGAAAATATGTTGTAAAGAATGTGGTGTATTAGTATAATTACAATTTTGCAATGCCATAGAAAGACAAGAGGTATAAGCTGTATTTTTTTTTTTTTTTTATATATATAAGCTGTATTGTGGGGTAATATGACCATTTAAATGTATTTTAAGCACAAGCAGTATGGGTTCATTTGCAAAAGCAGTACAAAAGGCCATTTGTATTGAGCACCGTTAGTAAACTCCCAGCAATCCCCAAGTTACAGATGAACTAACTTACCTTAGTAAGGCATCAATATTGCCAAATCCAAGGCTGTAAAAAGGAGATGACGAGAACAAGACAGATTCCATGACCACCTTCATTAAAACTATTTCTAGATACAGGTCAAGATTTAACAAATAAACAAACAAATGAATAGATAAATATCAATATACTTTTTGTGTTCACTTATTAAAGCTTCTCTTATGATAACAAGACCTACCTGAGACTTAAAGTGAACTGGCAATGCTTTGCAGTCCAAACCCCAGCAGCTCATTCTTTGCCCAGCCGTGACCCAAAGCCCAGTGCAGGCACCGGGTTGACTCCTGTTCCCTGCTCAGACTTCAGTCCTACGTGTTTAATCAGTGTGCGCTGTCATTACGGGACATGTTCACTCACCACACAGGAATCACACACTGCCCTGAATGTGGGTCCTTTTGAAGGCTCCTGACTGAAATGCTTTTACAAGCCCACCCAGCAATAGGCTTCCTACATATAGAGGAGCCATAATAAAAAAGAGCGATCACAGCCCAACTCCTAGTTACTAAGCATGGGGAAAAGCACAGGAGGAGTTGCAGGGAAGAGCAGGCTCTGTGACAGTTACTTTTCATAAGTAGATCTTACGGGAGCACAGCTACTGCTTAGGTGAAATATACTTGGCTCTATCTGGGGGCTTAGATTTGTAAGGGAAAACAGTTTAAACTTCTGATTTGCTGTTCTGTTTGTTCTCCGCAGGCAGAGGAATTGTGTTGGAGAACTGTGAAAGCTGAGGTCGTTCAGCGAAAACAAGCGAGAGGGTGCATGCTCATCGCACGGCACGGGGATTTATGAATGCAACTCACATTAGTGTTAATGGGAGTTACATGCGTAAATCCCTGCCCTTCAACATGATAATACATAATATACCCCTTAATTTTTAATTCACCAGGGTCTCAATTTTAAAGCATTTTCATATAGTTTGTCCTAGTTATAATAGTTTTTAACGACAGCTTAAAAATTTCACATGACTGTCTTATCACATACAGTACTTAATTTCTCAAGTGAGCAGTTTCAATGTAGAGTATTCTGGGAATTTTGAGAACTAAAACACTAAGGGAAACACTACTTAGTATAATCAAATGAGATGTTATTATTCCAGTATGTTTTATATACACAGGAACAGAGTTTCTCATAGCAATGGTGGCCATTTTGAAAAGTGCTTAGAACTAAAACATGTTTTGTCTTGGAAAGCTATCGGCCTAATGCAACTTAGTAGGTAATTATTAATTAATGCAGGCTTTGGGGAAGTTTCAGACTGTGAACCATTTTTTTCTTTTTTATAGGACGTGATGATAAACTCAAAAAATACAGCTACAACATTATTATTTGGACACTCAACAGACAAGCACATGGACATTGAATCTGAGGGACAATTGACCATGATCAGAGCAAAGCCACACACCTCACATCAAATACTCACCCTTGCCTTCAACACCTCATTTGAGCAGTAAAAGTTTTTGTAACTGGTCCTGCATTGGACATCTGAAACAAAGGGACGCAGTGGGACCTGTGCCATCGTCCCACAACATCCCAAGGATCTGCCTAACCTTTTCATGTGCCCCACTAAACACCCCCAAACCAGCTGCTGAGACTCCCAGTGATGGACACAGAATTGGACCAGCAACTGCTGCAAGTCCCATTTGAAGCATTTCCCTATTCTGCAGCCAGAGTTTTAAGTTCTCTTCTTTCAGTTTCTTGAACAAATGGTTCTCTATTTTGCCCTTATGCTGACTAAACTGAGTCCAATATGATTTTTAGCTCTTTACTTTCAGAGGGCATAATATATTTTTTACTACTTGCAGGTACAGAAAAGGCCACTGCCAGCAAACACATGATGAAATAGCAGGTAAAGGTCTCAAACCCAACCTAAGTGACTTAAGAACCTAAGTGCCATTTTCAAGACTGATAGATTGACTTAGATGCCCACAAGTACCATTTTTAGTAATACATTTTTTAAAGTGCTTCCTTACATAAGGATAGCATGTATGACTTCTTAAACAAACAAACAAAAAATCTCAACAATTAGCATGTGTAATTAATAATTCTTTAAATGTTTGATTTAAACTGCACTCAAGAAGTCATTTGTTTAGTCATGGAAGAAAAATGCTCCTCTACGTCCTGAGGTAACTACACATCTTTGGACATCCTCAGTCTGAACAATTTAGGAGTGTAACAGGAGGTAAATAGGACTTGGACTTCAGTCATGAGCGTGTTCTTGAAAATTTTATCTGAAATCAAACTTTGCCCTATGGCTAAACGTTTCATATGTCTACTTAGTTTTCCTTTAATGGGTGAGAAAGAAAGCGGACTGTGTCCTAAATCATGCAAAAATGTTAGACTGTACTAGTTAGAGGTAGATATTTTATATATCCTTTAATTACCATGACTATGGAAGGGAAATAACTTGCCAAATTAGTAGCCTTCAAACTGTCACTTTTTATAAAGAGTAAATGATAAAAAGAAATGTAGCACTCATTTGTTAGTAATTTTTATGGGTAACTTTAAACTGTTTTGTATGTAGACTCCAGTTGTTGGTATTGTTTCCACTACAAGAAAAATAATTTGGCTGCCGCTGCAGCATTTTAAGCTTTCACTGTTACTATAAAAACAATCCCCAGGAGACTTTTTTTTTAGTCTCCTTGTATTGCTGGTTTGCAAGGACTTAGGAAGTAAAAGTTTAAAACTGCCTGGTAACAGACAAATCACTTTGAAAAGCCAGCATTGTACTGGCCTGGGAGTGTTACAGGAAAAGCTACTTAAAAAAAAAGCAACAGTAAAAAAGCTAAGCAAGTCTAATTATTTTTTAAACAAATATATGGAGGTCATTTAAAACTGCGAATGCATGAGACGGCTTTTCCTACATCTGAATTGTCAGGTTGAGATTGGAATAGGCATCCAGGCAGAGATCAGCTTCGTAACGCTGCTCCCAGTAGAAAGGCAAAAGGCATCTTGGCATTTGAGTAACGTGCTTTAGAACAACAACATACTTTTTCTGAACGCATTAAGGCTGAAGTTTTCAAGCTGGAGTACCTAGAGTTAGACTTGTCTTGTGGCAGTACAGAGATCTCTGTGGTCGGGAATTTTGGTGTAGGCCGTGGCATTTTTGGGTAGGTGTGTTAAATTACACACTTTCAGAAACTGCAGCTAAACTGCAGCTAAAGTTTTGTGCTTTTGTAATTTTGGTGAAGCGCTATATCCCTAAAAAAAGTGTTGCCTGAGGTCTTCAAAATATTTGAAGAGACAAGGACTTTCAGTGGAGTACAAGAAATAGATAAGTAGAAGTCCCACTGAGATGTAAAAGGATTTGGGTGTTTTGCTCCTACAAAATCCCTTCAAAATCCCAGTCCGCTTTCATAAATGACGGCTGAATCTTGACAGATTTGGTGGTTCAGTTTGGCTGGTTGTCTGCATCCGCTCAGGTTGGAAGCTGGCCCGGGAATTTCGTTAGACCATGAGAAGTTTCCAGGAGAGTTTTCAGCTCTCGGTTCCCAGGTATCTGAGGCTTTGCCACTTCCACTTCCCCCAGCCAGAAAGCACAGAGACGTGCAACCGTTTGCGAAAAAGGCTGGCCAAACCCTTTCTGAATCAAAGGAATATTCATGTTTTGGATCAAAGACTGGGGGAAAGATTTGACTAGCTCCTTCTCTCTCTGTCCTGTGCTGCCAATATCTGATCCTAAGTTATATCCATTGGCCAATGCAGAACATCTTATTGAGGTTATTTTTTAGTACAAGTAAAATAAATAATATCAGTTTTTGATCCTTAGGAGGAATCGTGCAAAACTGTTCTTCAGCATATTTTGTTTTTATGACTTAAAGTCTCCATTCTCAAATCCGTGTGTCTAGAGCTAGGCTCCAAAATATATCTTGACACATACAGCCAAGTAAGCATCTTTCTATGGAAAACTGTCGAGCACCTGCTGCTGCTCCTCCTGACACCCATCTCATTGCAAACTAAGTCACTTTTCTATGGGTCAAGCACCTCCATCTGGCCTCAAAGAACTTTCCAGGACTTAAGAGCAAGCTGAGGAAAGTGCAGACCTAGACAGTGACATTCATGCGTTTACTCTGGGGTGATCCTCGAATCTCTAGCTGTGTCACAGGCACACAGCTAGTGCAGAACAAAAAGATGGTCACGGTGTCAGGAGGGTTCACACTGAATGTGCCAAGCTCCACATAACACCCTCAAAAGGCTAAAATAACTCTCCGGCAATTAGCACGTGTAAAGCCCTCAGCTATTTATGTCCTAGGAAATAGCTTGGATTTTATTATTTTTAGGTTAAGCCATTCCAAACAGCAAAGCAGCAGTTATTTGTCTGCCATCTATTGATGTTCTGTCTTGATCTTTAATCGAGGCCAAGGGGGATACATTTCCACCTTTAATCCTTCAAACTTTTAAATGCTTTCATGTACAAATGTATACAGTAACTTGGCATTAGCACTCCACAAATATGCAAATTGTCTGTCAAATTGGACAGGCTGCATGCATTTGAAGTTGTGTTGACAGCCTACAGAAAAAAGACATTCTCAGCTCAAACATGAACAAGATGTTTATATCCTTTTTCCCTAAAAACATACATTTTATGTTTTAAGCAGAGATGGGAGCAAACTGCAAAATTTGGATCAAGACATCTTTTGCACCCATAAAATTTGGGGATGTCTGCGTCAGGGGATTTTGATTCAGCTGGCTCTTGGAAGGGGGAAATTCAGCACAGATCTGGCTTATGTTCCAGCCTTCACAAAATGCAGAGGGAATTTGCACATGAGCCTCTGTTTCCAAGTAGGTTAACGCATAAAAGAAGCGGCTCAGAAGGTGTCATTATACTCTAGATGCAGTGAGCTTTGCAGTTGGTGGCAACAGCAGTTACCTGACAAAGTACCATCTTGCCAGCCAAAAGAAAAGGAAGCTGTAGAGCCCAGCATCCTTCCTGGCCCAGAGAAAGAGAACCAGAAAGAGCAGTGGTGAGACCTAGCAGATGCTGGTTACACAGGGAGCACTGATAGGCACAGATGCAAAAGGCCAGGGTGTAGATTAATTTAGGCAGCTACCTCCATGATTCAGACCCTCAGAAGCTCTCACCTGGGGGCTGCAGAGTCCTGCAGACCCTCCAATGATATTAACACATGCAGCTGTTGGTATGAACCCAGATGAACTTGTGTTCTGCTGTTCAGCATGTGCCGCATATCATGCAGTCTCATAAAAGCAAGGTACTTATCTCCTTGGCTTCAAAAAACTTCGCAAACCAAGGGTCTTAATGCATTTTGTCAGCAAGGTTTTAGACAACTATCCTCTTTGACTAAATATTTCTAATATTTTAATTAAAACAGCTTTGGTACACAAAAGTAACTAAATACTTCTGTGGATTCCCTGCCTCAAAGTGGAGAACTGAACTCCCTCCCTTACTCCCATCCTACTATATGGGTATAGCAAACTAGGTGTCTATGGCTCTTGCATGTTGTCCACTCCAGTGAAATATTATTTTGAATTGTGACTTGACATCATAGAAAAAAAATGCTGTTTAATAACTTACTGTATTGAGAACTGTGATTCAGATGGGAACCTTATCTAACAGCTGCATTTTGATACTCTGCGTCTGGACATCCTGTACAAATCATCATAAGGTGAGGCGCAAAAGGGTATGTTTCTGAAAGAATAGTTCTTAATACAAGGCTTCTTCTGCAGCTCATCAAAAAATTAGTTCCAGTGGTAAAGATCCATTGAAAACAGCAGGAAATATCCCACATGGCATCAAGGCCCCATGAAGCTAAAGAACCTGTGAAGTAATGAGTCTCTTTAGAGCACAAGTTGAAATTCTGTCAATTAAAAATCTTTGCTGCAGCAAACCACAGATGATTTGAAGGAGTGGGAAGTTGAAAGAGGGAAAATGAAAAACTTTAAATACAGTTTATGAAAACCACTAGAGTTTTCCTTTCTTCACTGTCAGAAGACTGAAGGGAAAACATTAGACCTGGGATCCTCCAGCATTCACCAGCTAATTTCCCGTGGCTGTATAAGCTGGGCGTGCCCGTGACACCGCAGGAGCTCGGGTACCAAGCACCTTGGCTCCTGCAGGAGCTCCTTGCGGATCCACTCTTCACTGTGCAGTTCCCACAAACCCAGCCCTAGCAACCTTCTGACTCATTCTTATTTGCAAAACATGTGCTTTAGGTTTTCTGTGTGGCAGGGAATGCTACGAAGCCATGCTATCTGTGGACTTGCTGGTTGCCTTCTGGCACTTGTGCATTGACCAATTTCTGGGTCAAATGCCAGAGCTGTCTGCTGAGACACTGAACTCTGGCCAAAGACCCTCACTTCACATTCCAGCCTGGTGAATGCTGGATAACTGTTAACTTAATCAGGCAGGCAAAATTACTAACATAAGGCCATCGAGCACAGAAACAAGGTCACTTCATATCTCTCTGGAGAGCCCTGTAAGGCTGGAGCTGCTCAGTGTGCCCCAGAGCAGCAGGGGATCTTGCGAAGTGCGTGTTGGTGTTATGGAATTCAATCTTAACTTATGCTAGTCCATGTTTAAACAGCCATTTTGGAGGCTTAATTCTCTTGTACGGGTACGGATTGTGTGCCAACGACAACAGTGCTGAAAAGATCAGCAGTGTCACATGGAATACCTTCAAAGAATGTTCTTTGATAGCTTCCCGAAAGTAGAGAAAGGACAACTGGTGCCAGAAGAATGGCTCAGAATAAGAACAAGAAACCTATCTGTAAAGAACAATAAGTGTATCGGGAGTCTAGTTTGACAAATAGGAACATGAATGCTTGCAGGATAGGGCCTCAGAGCTGCTATGATGCCAGTGATTCGTCTGGTCTTCAAGAGAGTTGACAGCAGGAACTATGCCTTTGCTTACTTCTAAGTCAGCAAGAGCAGAGAAATCATTTGACAGAGGCCAGATTCAGAAGGCATCTGAAATGTCTTTCTTTAAAGATAATCATGTTAGGAATCAAAAGGGGTCTAATGTTAGAGACTTGCCTTTCAAATGCAACAAATGATTATACCTGTCAAGATTTATGGACAGATTTATTTATGTTGACAGAGGGACCACTAATAGTTTGACAAATGAGAAGTCTTGACAGATACAACAGATATGTTCAAGTATATTTCCTCCTGTTTGAAATAGGAAATGAGTGAGTTATGACAAGCCTGTAATGTATATTGATACAACTATTTCTAGGCTCCGTCTACAGAAGTAGATGCATTTGTTGGTGCTGGATACTAAACTGGAAAGCTGGTTATAACCTTAATCATCAGCAACCCTCTATCCTCCTCCATCCACAAAGTATTTAAAATGGCTAATTTAGAGAAAACAGGAAGGAAAGCTTTTCCAGCTGGTGCTTCTGGATGGAAAACTTACCTTCCAAAGTAAGGCAAGAATCTGGATGAAAGAAATAGTAGGATCTCAGGAAGTTTTATATTTAGAATGATTGCTAGGCAGGGACTTTTCATGTAAATTAGTAGCAAATCTAATACTCCTCCCCAGAATGGAGTGCCAGGCCCCACTGTACCATCGAGACTTCTGGTCAGCTCCAGCCAAGAAAACAGACCTATCCTCAGGTCTGCTGCAATCCTACAGCAGGGAACAATTCTATGCCAAATCCCATTCAGAAAAGGTATAGAAAAACTATCGCTATGCATTAATGGCTGATCAAAGGCCAGTCCAAGGAACGGAAAGACACCAACAGCTTCAATGGACTTTGCCTTAGGCTCTGAGATCTTTTAGGAGCTTTCTGTAGGAGCGGGCAACCATTACATCTCCAGCTGTGAAAGACAGAACAATCTGTTAAGTGTTGCTCTACCACACAGCAGCCTTTAAATGTTACTTTCATTTAACATACAGTGAGTGACTCCTCATTTAAGTACAAGATTTCCAACCTTCTCACAGCATGGCTGGCTCTGGACAAGCCAAGTGGGGAGAGACTGGAAGAAGAATCCCACTTTGTTGCTCTAAGGGCTGCCATCCTCGCCAAACAGGACTGTGGTAAATGTTGATGAAACAGCACTTGGTATAAGACGAGAGCCTGTTGTGGGCGTTTGGTTTGGGTGCCAGACCCATATTTTCAAACAACAATGGGACAAATTGCCGTGTTCCCCAAGGCCTTGCAATAAACACAAACAAGCAATTAAACAAACACATGCTCTTGTCACTCAGCAATTAAACCGTTTCCTGATCCCTTAATAAAAGCTGATCAAGGTTTCACATATTAATGTGACTTTGCACACTTGATCGGTTTATCGCATTAAGAGCCCATCCTGTGTCTTTGGCCGATTAAAGTCAATCTGGCTACCCTCCCCGGAGATCCCCTCAGGAAGGGGTAGGTAGCAGGCATTTTCAAACCAGGAGTATGTCTGACATAGAAATGCATTTAACTAAAGCACAAAGGCTAATGTTGTTCATGCAAAAACATTTTGGTGTTTCAAAAAACCATTAGAGGGCATCAAGGGAAGACTGGAGTTTTGAAAAAGAATGAACCTTGACAGGCTAAACTAACTATTGCTCTTTCACCAGCACACTCGCTTGCCTGGAAAACTCCAGAAGGTCTATTAATTATTTTGGATTTGTTCATGGAAGTCATCTGAGCTGGCAATTGCCAATTGCATCAGTCTGTGACATTCCAGGGGCTGACGGTACCATCTCCATATAAATCTGCTAAATTACTAATATACAGAAGCATCTCAGTTTAAAACCCACTCTTGTTCTCCTTTATCAATTTTGCATCTGGTTTTCTCTGAGGTTGAGAAACAAAGCACACCCCAAACACTCACCTCCTTGACAGTCGTTTTGTGCACGCTGTTCTTTGTTAAAAAAAGAGAAAGTCTGCTCTGTAATTATCAGACACAGCTGTGGGAGTGGTTAATCTTTTAAAGCAACATTATGAATTATAATACCAAGTGTATACTTCGCTGTGGTAATCCTGCAGTAATGCAAGCAATATTAGCATGTTGTGGGGGGCAGAGTACTGCCAGGGGACCAGGGATGCTTGCAGGAGAAGAAAAGGGGAAGATTTCACAGTAATGAAAACGATGTTGTGTTTAGTCCCACAGCTAAAAACAAACTAAATATTTATGATAAAGGAGAAGAATAAGGAGGATTATGGTGTCATTCACTGTAGAATAAAATATTACCTAATCTAAACATTTACATACATAACAGAAGGATAATGCATGCTGAATTCAGATGGATCAAAGAGAGGAGGAAATTAACTGTAACAACAGTGCAAGCATTGCTGTGTGCAGCGGTGGGTGCTCTTGGGGCTGGGCACTTCTTCATTTCCCTCTGTGACAGAACCCATCACAGCAGGACGCCCGATGACATTTAGCACTGCCAGACCTCAAATAAATAGAGCTACAAAGAGTGGAAAGACGTGTTCGTGCTCTTTGTTGGAAAAGCACCCAACTCCACCCAAGGAAATGGCTTTCTGGTTTAGACTTCTACCACCTGAAGTGCAAAAAATTGACATCACCTGATAGTAGTAGCCCGCTCTTAGAGGCTGCCCTAGAAGGAGATGGAGTGAGCTGAAATGGGGTGTAGGCACTTAAATTTCACCCAAGTTCCTGGGTCCATTGGTGCTGAGCTTAGGTGGCAGCTCCTCTGTTTGCTGTGCCTCATTTTTTTGACCTTCTGGCTCCCTGGTGCCTCAAGCTTAGCTCTGGCCAGACTCAGAAACCTCATCTGGATGGCATTGTCAGGCTCAACATCTGCCCCCACCTGCGCTACCTGATGGGCAGAAGCAAGACACAGTGCCACCAGTCCCCAGGCTCTCCTCGGGTTCACATCCCTCCTGCATGGAAATAGCTATTAAAGCTTTTTTTTTCCCCAATGCTATCTTCATTTAGCTGTGGTTGTTCTCCAGCACAAGTCTTGCAGGACCCCTGCCACAGTCTGAGCCCCAGTGAAGCCCTTGGGTTTGTTTTGGGACAGATGTCTGCAGGCAGGTAACTCACTGCAGCATCCTGGCCATATTCTTCTTGAGGCAGATGTGACACGATTTAACCACATCTTTCTGCAGCTGAATCACAGCTCTGTTTAAAAAGTAAAGTTCATTTATTAGTTATATTAAATTTCCAGTTGGAAACCCTTATTCTTTCTGCATTTGGTTTCTACTTTGAAATAGAAAAGAATGTATACAAGTGAGTAAAATAAAAATAATTTCAGTTATTAAGTAACATTTGGGGTAGCTTTATTTCAACATCCTGAAGAACATAATCAAGATCAATGGTATTCCTGTAGAATTGGAACCCTCCTAGAGAACCCCATAACAAAACTATAATTCTCCAATAATATTTTAAAAACAATTCAACAAATTTATGAAAAGAACTTATATACTGTATAAGTATTTCAATAAGGAACAGTCTATAAACTGACACTGTAGAAATAGCATTGTAATGTACTACGTACACCTAAATATTCTTCATAAAAATGGTAAATTAGGACCATGATGGCACTTTGGGGTTGAAGAATGCCAACATGAGGGAGGCCATTGAGTCACTGGTGTTTCCCCAGACCTAACAACGAAGTTCATGACTGAGGATATTTTGCAAACAGACCAAAACTGGAATTCAAGCTCATGTGAAGCTGTGCATTTAAGCATGGGTGGTAGACTACTGTGCAACTGTTTGAGGGAGAATTGATTTTTCTCTGGTTGAAATGTGCGAAGATCCCATGGTTTATCTGAAGAAGTAAACCTAAAGATAACAGTTTGGTAACCCAGGGTGATGTTTACAACTGTACTGAATGTGACAGCTTTCAAAGTATTATGTATATTTCTAAGGCTGTACATGTACAGCTCTGACAGCATGTCAGTTATAATTCTTGTAAAAAATGGATGTAATTTATTATGGTTCAAATATAGAATAAACTATATAAATGCTTCACCATAAAATACTAATTTCCTCATCGCTGAGGGGCTCATCTGCATTCTAAATAGCGGTAAAGATGTTTTAATTGAATAGGTTTTTCTTCCCTTTTACTGTCAGCTTCAACATGACTTGCTAGGGTTAAAGTAGATGCACAGAACTAGAGGAAATCTCTGAACAATAGAGGCGAGCCTTAACCACAAACAGGACAACTATGCTACCAGAAGTTGGGGGTGAGCTGGGTTTTCATGTACTGGGGGAGCAGTGATGGGGGTTGCTCATGTGTGATTGATGGTACTTGTGAATAATACCAGTTGGCAGACATTAGTAACACTTTGTCTCACTTTTTGTTCAGTTGTTCACTTTTCTGCATTTGGCATGTTTTCATGTTTTTAATAAGAATTTTTCAGCCATGCATATTTGACATGAAATAGTATGAAATTTGATGCCTCTGATTTTGAAGTATTTTCTAACTGGCTCTATATGACATTAGCGCAGAACTTATCATATGGAATTATCGTCTTTAAAAGTAGCGTGTTTTTCAAGCTCTTTTATTTCCTCATCCTATGCACAGCATGAAAATTTGTATGAATATTTTGCACTTAATTCTGATTCCATCCTAATGTATAG